>NC_068938.1:44724527-45024527 GCF_016801865.2 Culex pipiens pallens
TCGAAGCCCGTCTAAAGGCGGGGTTGGGTTGTAGAGGGTTAACTTTAAACGGTGCACTTTATCAAAATTTCACTTAAGTACTTTTTGATTGCAAATTCGATTTTACATCGAACATTGAAGTTGAAAAATTTTTGCGACCAATATTTAGATTTTTTGAAAAAATCAGTATTGATTCTTAAATTCATAACTCAGTTAATGGTTTTTTGCACATTCTTGAAATTTCTTGAAAGTTGGCATTAACATATAACAAAAAAAAAAAATTGTGTTTTTTTGCAAACCAAGTTTTAGTGACCAAAAGTAAAATTAAAACCCACCAATTTTTTTACCGTGTATTATTTTTTTCAGTGTAGTCCTTTTCCATACCTATAACTTTGCCGAAGATCGATCAAAAAATTCCTTTAAAAGATACAGATTTTTGAAATTTCTTATATCATTTTTGTATGGAGAGCTCCCATATTTGTATGGAAAATTATATGGACAAGCTTTTAATGCAAAATGGCTTTTTTGGGAATACCAAACTCACCAAAAAAGTTTCAGCCGGATTAACAAATACAAAAATGAAAATAAAAAAAAGACCTAGGTATTTCTTAGAGAATTGCTCTAAAGCAGTTTGTGATACTTTTTGCTTCAACATGTTGAAAAATGGGTTTAAAATTTGAAATAAGGTTTTTTTCTCTTTTTTTTTATTCTCACTCTGATTTTTCGTATCAATTTTGAAATGAGGAAGCGACATAAACTTTGAAAAATATTTGCAACGGCCTTAATTAAATTAAATTATACACAATCCAGACATAATACAAAGCTCGCAATCGTGATACCTCAACCATCCGTCAGGAAAACCCTCCGCATGATGCACTCCTTGATCATCTGGCCGTTCCGTTTGGCTGTGACTTCAAAGTACAGCTTCCACTCGCCAAGCATGTGAAACGGAACAATCACCCCGTACGTTCCAAACTTCAACCGGTCCAACACCTCAACGTGCTGAAATCAACCATTAATTTAGCTAAACTTGCTAAAACACTTCAAACATATCGTACCCCCTTCCTGTACGGACAGTACGTCTGGTTCAGCGTTTTCGTGATAAAGTACCATGCCTCTCTGGGGTTCAGAATGTCCGGACAAAAATCCTTCACAATCCGGGCAAACACGCCCGGTCTCCACTGGCCACGCTCCAGGTGCTTTGTGTAGAAGTATGTCTTGAAGAAGCAGTTGAAATTTGTAGAAATTACACAACAATGATCAAAATTACCCCTACTCCAAGCGGTGCCTCGTAGTCCTCCCTAACGGTTACGGTTCCACTGACGCACATGACATCGTCCTCGTTGAGTTCAAACTCGAGTCCGGTGAAGTCGGCGGCCGGAAGCGGAAGTGGCTCGTCCCGATCATCACAGAGGAGGGCTTCCTCCACGACGTCGACGATTATTTTGCACTGTTGGGTATGGAATGTTATGTTTTGCTAAGGATTCCGAACAAATATTTAATTACCGAAACTAGTTTCAAAACCAAAGCAATCGAAGTGAAAAGATGAAATGTACTGGAATACATTTTGTATTGAACTTACGAACATTAATACAAAACTGATCAACCTCAAGCAGTGCTTTTATACCTACCATAATTGATTTCAACTGTGATAAATGTGCTTTACCAGTGTTTTTCATTACTAAAATGCACGCAGCAATAAAAACTCATGTTTAGGTAAACTGTTTTGAAGAACACGTTTGATGGCCGTGGGAAATGATTGCATTTATTTCAATATGCTGATTCAATGAAACATTTTACACTAATATTTCACCAATCAACCATCAATTAGGTCAGCCCGTCGCATGATGCACTCCTTAACGGTTTGACCGTTTCGTTTAGCAGTTATTTCAAAGTAAATCTTCCACTCTCCAAGCAAATGGTGCGGAACGGCAACCCCGAACGTGCCCAGCTTCAAGTGGTCAAACCTTTCAATGTGCTGAAAGCAGAAAATTTAAATTAGTCACTAACATTCCCAACTAACACTTCCCTAAGCGTACCCCTTTCCGGTACGGACACTCCGTTTGCTGCAAGGTTTTCGTGATGGGATACCAAGGCTCGAACCGGTTCAGGATGACCGGACAAAAGTCCCGCACAACTCGGCTCATAATGCCCGTTTTCCACTCGCCACGCTCGTGGTGTTCCGTGTGGAGGTTCATCTTGAAGGAATATTAAAATAACATAAACCTTTCGAACTACAGCTACATCTGCCTCGTGCCGTTTTCAAACCAATTTTTAGTATTTAATAAGCACTAGCAAAAAGAACATTGAAATACTCAGAAACAATTGAGTTTGATGATTTTTTTGTTCCATGTGTCTTTGCAAATGTCTTGAAAAAAACATATCCTTGGATTAACATTTTGCCGTGATTTTAATAAATGAGCAATTCTCTACGAAATAGGCCAATTCGACCTTTTTTCACACCAAGACTAACATTTAAAAAGGGCCATAAATTCAATATTATGCCCTTTTGAGGCGTTAGTCTTGGTTTCAATTGTTTTTTTTTCCGAGGAGATCGAAAAATTTCACAAATATTTCATTTTTAACATTGAAATCAGTTTAGTTTAGTTTATAAGATATTGATACTAAAATATTAAAAGCTGATAAAATTTTAAAACTTATTTTTTTTTTGTTTCTTTTTATTTATTCGCTTTATTTCAGCAACCAGAGGTCCAATCTTCAATGTCTCTCAGGCAAATTTTATTGGGAATTTTGTCAACTTTTCGAAAAAAATATTTCCAAGAATGGCAAATCTTTAAAAACAATCAAAAATAAAAATAAAAAACTGTAATTTTCCAGGTAAAATTAAACTTTGTGTTGCTATATCTAAAAAACTGTGCAATTTATCAAAAAATCTGTTAAGATTGCAAATTTTATATTACTTTAAAAAGTTAAGTCAAAATAAAATTTGAGAAAAAATACTATTTTTCCAATAAACTTTTTTTTGTTTTGTTAGGTTTTTTGTCTCTTAAAAAACATAAAAAAAATCTAGAATTAAGAATACTGAATTTAAGAAATTGTTTTTTTTTGTGAAACACAGTTTATCTAAAAATCGGCAAAAAAAATTCCGTGCCTTTTTTTCTGAATAGTTCTCATTCTACAACTTTGCCGAAGACACCAAACCGATCAAAAAATTCCTTTGAAAGGTACAATTTTTTGAATGTCTACGAACCATTTTTGTATGGACATCTGTCGAAATTGTATGGACCCTTGTATGGGTGAACCAATGACACAAAATGGCTTCTTTGGTCATAGGAAAGGTCTCCAAAAAGTTTGAGCCAAGCAAAAAAAAAAAACATACAAAAAATAAAAAGGCAAGAATTGGCCGATTTCGTAGAGAATTGCTAAGGTTAGTACAAATTTTATTTAAAGTTTTTGTCCCTCTTCTCTGGGGAGGGTGGAATGAAATAACAAAAAAGAGCAATTCTCTACGAAATCGGTCATTTTTTTAATTTTTTTTATTTTTTATTTTTTAATCCGGCTGAAACTTTTGTGGTGCTTTCGGAATGCCCAAAGAAGCCATTTTGCATCATTAGTTTGTCCATATAATTTTCCATACAAATTTGGCAGCTGTCCATACAAAAATGATGTATGAAAATTCAAAAATCTGTATCTTTTGAAGGAATTTTTTGATCGATTTGGTGTCTTCGGCAAAGTTGTAGGTATGGATAAGGATTACATGCACGGTAAAATAAAAATTGGTGATTTTTTATTTAACTTTTTGTCAATTAAAACTTGATTTGCAAAAAAAACACTATTTTTTATGTTTTTTTTATTTTTTGATATGTTCTAGGGGACATAAAATGCCAACTTTTCAGAAATTTCCAAGTTGTGCAAAAATTCTTTGACCGAGTTATGATTTTTTAAATCAATACTGATTTTTTCAAAAAGTCTAAATATTGGTCGCAAAAATTTTTCAACTTCATTTTTCGATGTAAAATCAAATTTGCAATCAAAAAGTACTTGAGTGAAATTTTGTGCACCGTTTTCAAGTTAAAGCCATTTTTGGGTTTTTTTTTAAATTAGTGCGCATGTTTGCTCTTCTGAAAAAAATATTTTTGAGAGGCTGAGAAAATTCTCTATATTTTGCTTTTTTGAACATTGTTGATATGACCCTTAGTTGCTGATATATTGGCATGCAAAGGTTTAAAAACAGGAAAATTTATGTTTTACTAAATCTCACCCAAACAACCCACCATTTTCTAACGTCGATATCTCAGCAACTAATGGTCCGATTTTCAATGTTAAAATAAGAAACATTTGTGAAATTTTCGGATCTTTTCGAAAACAATATTTAAAAAAATTAAATGAAGACAAGCATTTCAAAAGGGCCAAACATTCAATATTACGCCAATTTGAAATGTTAGTCCAGATTTAATTTTTTTGAAAAATGAAGTTAAAACATTATTGCGACCAATATTTCGATTTAAAAAAAAAATCATTATTGATTAAAAAAATCATAACTCGGTCAAAGATTTTTTGCACAACCTGCAAATTTCTGAAATGTTGGCATTTTATGTCCCCTAGAACATATAAAAAAAATAAAAATAGTGTTTTTTGCAAATTAAGTTTAAGTGACAAAAAGTTAAATAAAAAATCAAAACTCAAAACATTTTTAAATCAACCCAAACATGCTGAAAATTACTTCAAACGCAGGCAAAATTGATTTCAGCTGATTGCACTTTAATTTTCATTTAAATTTTGAAGGTTTTTGAACATTTTTTTTTTTGCTTGATTTTTCGGGCCAACTTTGAAGGGGAGACAAAAACTAAACTAAAATTTGTACCAGTCTAATTTTTGAGGAAATTATAAAAGGGGGACCAGAAACATGATATTAAATTTTAAAAGCTTTTTTGCCCACTGATGCATTCTTAACCCAATTTAGCCCCAAATCGACCTGCGACAAGACAGCACGATCACGACGATTTGCCCCAAACTTACCCCAATTGGTGCCTCGTAATCCTCGGTCACGTTTACGGTTCCGCTGAAGCTCATCACGTCGTCCTCGTCCAGCTCGAACTCCAGGCCGGAAAAATCGGCCGCTGGCAGGGGCAACGTGTCGTCACACTCGTACGGGGTCTCGTGAACGTCCACAATCACTTTGGACTGCAAATTTGCGATGGAACTTTAATATCTCAAGCTTCTTACGTATTTTTTTTTTGTTACCAAAACGAATGATTCCCACAAAATCCAATTCCACACAGTTGCAAATAATACGAAAAACGAACAGTATTTCATATTTATCCAAAGTGGTTGAGTTAAAACTAAATGACTTTTGCTGAAAAATCTCGTATTTAACGTTTGAAAAATAAAGGTAATTCGAACTATTATAAACCCATTGCAAAGCAATAATGGGACTTTCTACGGTACGTGACAGACCTTGGACTACAATGTAGCAAATTATCACAAATATTTCGTAAATTATCTTCGAAAGATCAACAAGTTCGTGTTGTGAACCAGTTTAGCTACATTGTAGATGATTTAACAAGGTTGCGTTAAACCATTAAAAATGCGGAAACCAAACTAAACGGCATGAAAATTAATTCTATTCATTTGAACGTCGTTACTCGTAAAGTATTTAGACTGTTATAAGTAACTTTAACTAGATACCCAAAGTTAACCTTCACCATATTTTCCGTCCTTCTTCCAGAATATCCCCCGCAAACGAGCTCAAGGAGGAGCTGTACGAAATCGACACCGACCATGAGGTGATCTCCGAGCAGATGAGCCGCTCCCAGGCGGACACAATCACCAAGCAGGGCTACCTCCTCAAAGGCCCGGACACCAACTCGGACCGCATGTTCGCCCACATCGGCTCAAAGTCGTTCAAACGGAGGTACTGCTACCTGCGGCAGGAAATCGACGGCACGTACATCCTGCAGCTGCACAAGGACGAAAAGCAACCGGAAGCGAAGACCACGATCGTGATGGACTTTTGCACCGAGGTCGTTACGAATCCGAAAAAGGGCCGCCACTGCTTCGAGCTGCGGATGAACGCCGGCCAGCACAAATCGGTCACGTTGGCCGCCGACGACGAGGCCGAAATGGACGACTGGGTGCGCAAGATTTCCTCCGTAATAGCCCAGAACAAGCTGCAGGAGGACAAACGAGCGGCATCGCTTGAGCGAACGGCCGCGCCACCACCCCCGGCCAGTCCCTGCTCGGCCATGATGTACGGAACGTTGAAGGGCCTGGAGCAGAGCATGAACCCGCAGCTGATGAAGTACGGTCGTGAAACGGATATGTCTATTGGGCAGGCACGGAAGGAGAACCGCCGACGGTTGTTTGGAGCGTATCAGTTGCAGCACTTTCCGGCCGGGTCCAAAGTGGCCACCGCCAGCAGCATAGGAGGGAAGGTGGACGGGGTCGAGCCGTACCGGGAACAGTTTGGCCAGCGGATTCTGGTGCGCTGTGATTCGCTCAAGTTTCGGCTGCAGGCACCGATTGAGGGTGCGGCGGCAACGGCGAATGGAGGTCAAACGACCGCCAATGGAGACAGTGAACCGGCGCTGTGTCAGGTAGGTTCGCTTCAATGGAGTTCGATTTTTTTTACTGAAAATTTCCACAACTCATCCATACAAATCTTAATTCAATTTTAAGGGGTTGTCATACGAAAATAAAATGAAAATATTGCATTGCAATTTGTGGCTTGAAAAGAAATTTTGTGGACGATTTTATATTTTGGACCAGATCATTTCGAAATTACAGAATAAAAGATTTTGCGTTTCGACGGTTTCGACAGTGTCGTCAACGCAGATATCCTTTCTAAAAACACACACAGATATTTTGCAATGAACAAACAGCACGTCTCATTCCACACAAAGCAACCACAAAACTGATCTGACACTCTTAATTCTCTCTTTCATCACTCACCAGACGAGCGTTTCTCACTCTTTGTTCTCTCTCGCCAGCGCTCTCTCGCACTCAATGCGCAATCTGTCACCCTAGCTAACAAGGCAATATTTATAAAGGTGCGCACTTTTTGTTGCGTTCTAAACACTCATTTACGAATTTTGAAATCTTATAATTAAAACTTATTTAATAATTTATTACATATCCGACCTTGCAACCAGACAAGATTATAGACTGGTTAAAGTTAAAAGAATTCAGCAATAAAGAAAAGAGCAACAAAAGCTTTTTATTTTATGTATTTAACCTTAATGTAGAGTTGCAAATTGACTTCACCGACAGCTAAAGCAAGCCAGCGAGGGATAAAATTCTTAAATGCTAAAATTCTAAAATTCTAAAATTCTTAAATTCTTAATTTTTAAAATTCTCAACTTATTAAATTCTTAAATTCTTAAATTGTTAAATTCTAAAACTCTCAAATTCTTAAATTCTTAAATTCTTAAATTCTCAAATTCTTAAATTCATAAATTCATAAATTCATAAATTCTAAAATTCTAAAATTCTAAAATTCTAAAATTCCTAAATTCTTAAATTCTTAAATTCTTAAATTCTTAAATTCTTAAATTCTTAAATTCTTAAATTCTTAAATTCTTAAATTCTTAAATTCTTAAATTCTTAAATTCTTAAATTCTTAAATTCTTAAATTCTTAAATTCTTAAATTCTTAAATTCTTAAATTCTTAAATTCTTAAATTCTTAAATTCTTAAATTCTTAAATTCTTAAATTCTTAAATTCTTAAATTCTTAAATTCTTAAATTCTTAAATTCTTAAATTCTTAAATTCTTAAATTCTTAAATTCTTAAATTCTTAAATTCTTAAATTCTTAAATTCTTAAATTCTAAAATTCTAAAATTCTAAAATTCTAAAATTCTAAAATTCTAAAATTCTAAAATTATAAAATTCTAAAATTCTAAAATTCTAAAATTCTAAAATTCTAAAATTCTAAAATTCTAAAATTCTAAAATTCTAAAATTCTAAAATTCTAAAATTCTAAAATTCTAAAATTCTAAAATTCTAAAATTCTAAAATTCTAAAATTCTAAAATTCTAAAATTCTAAAATTCTAAAATTCTAAAATTCTAAAATTCTAATATTCTAAAATTCTTAAATTCTTAAATTCTTAAATTCTTAAATTCTTAAATTCTTAAATTCTTAAATTCTTAAATTCTTAAATTCTTAAATTCTTAAATTCTTAAATTCTTAAATTCTTAAATTCTTAAATTCTTAAATTCTTAAATTCTTAAATTCTTAAATTCTTAAATTCTTAAATTCTTAAATTCTTAAATTCTTAAATTCTTAAATTCTTAAATTCTTAAATTCTTAAATTCTTAAATTCTTAAATTCTTAAATTCTTAAATTCTTAAATTCTTAAATTCTTAAATTCTTAAATTCTTAAATTCTTAAATTCTTAAATTCTTAAATTCTTAAATTCTTAAATTCTTAAATTCTTAAATTCTTAAATTCTTAAATTCTTAAATTCTTAAATTCTTAAATTCTTAAATTCTTAAATTCTTAAATTCTTAAATTCTTAAATTCTTAAATTCTTAAATTCCTATATTCTTAAATTCCTATATTCTTAAATTCTTAAATTCTTAAATTCTTAAATTCTTAAATTCTTAAATTCTTAAATTCTTAAATTCTTAAATTCTTAAATTCTTAAATTCTTAAATTCTTAAATTCTTAAATTCTTAAATTCTTAAATTCTTAAATTCTTAAATTCTTAAATTCTTAAATTCTTAAATTCTTAAATTCTTAAATTCTTAAATTCTTAAATTCTTAAATTCTTAAATTCTTAAATTCTTAAATTCTTAAATTCTTAAATTCTTAAATTCTTAAATTCTTAAATTCTTAAATTCTTAAATTCTTAAATTCTAAAATTCTAAAATTCTAAAATTCTTAAATTCTTAAATTCTTAAATTCTTAAATTCTTAAATTCTTAAATTCTTAAATTCTAAAATTCTAAAATTCTTAAATTCTTAAATTCTTAAATTCTTAAATTCTTAAATTCTTAAATTCTTAAATTCTTAAATTCTTAAATTCTTAAATTCTTAAATTCTTAAATTCTTAAATTCTTAAATTCTTAAATTCTTAAATTCTTAAATTCTTAAATTCTTAAATTCTTAAATTCTTAAATTCTTAAATTCTTAAATTCTTAAATTCTTAAATTCTTAAATTCTTAAATTCTTAAATTCTTAAATTCTTAAATTCTTAAATTCTTAAATTCTTAAATTCTTAAATTCTTAAATTCTTAAATTCTTAAATTCTTAAATTCTTAAATTCTTAAATTCTTAAATTCTTAAATTCTTAAATTCTTAAATTCTTAAATTCTTAAATTCTTAAATTCTTAAATTCTTAAATTCTTAAATTCTTAAATTCTTAAATTCTTAAATTCTTAAATTCTTAAATTCTTAAATTCTTAAATTCTTAAATTCTTAAATTCTTAAATTCTTAAATTCTTAAATTCTTAAATTCTTAAATTCTTAAATTCTTAAATTCTTAAATTCTTAAATTCTTAAATTCTTAAATTCTTAAATTTTTAAATTCTTAAATTCTTAAATTCTTAAATTCTTAAATTCTTAAATTCTTAAATTCTTAAATGCTTAAATTCTTAAATTCTTAAATTCTCAAATTATTATGTTCTTAAATTCTTAAAATCTTAAATTCTTGAATTCTTAAATTCTTAAATTCTTAAATTCTTAAATTCTTAAATTCTTAAATTCTTAAATTCTTAAATTCTTAAATTCTTAAATTCTTAAATTCTTAAATTCTTAAATTCTTAAATTCTTAAATTCTTAAATTCTTAAATTCTTAAATTCTTAAATTCTTAAATTCTTAAATTCTTAAATTCTTAAATTCTTAAATTCTTAAATTCTTAAATTCTAAAATTCTAAAATTCTTAAATTCTAAAATTCTTAAATTCTTAAATTCTTAAATTCTTAAATTCTTAAATTCTTAAATTCTTAAATTCTTAAATTCTTAAATTCTTAAATTCTTAAATTCTTAAATTCTTAAATTCTTAAATTCTTAAATTCTTAAATTCTTAAATTCTTAAATTCTTAAATTCTTAAATTCTTAAATTCTTAAATTCTTAAATTCTTAAATTCTTAAATTCTTAAATTCTTAAATTCTTAAATTCTTAAATTCTTAAATTCTTAAATTCTTAAATTCTTAAATTCTTAAATTCTTAAATTCTTAAATTCTTAAATTCTTAAATTCTTAAATTCTTAAATTCTTAAATTCTTAAATTCTTAAATTCTTAAATTCTTAAATTCTTAAATTCTTAAATTCTTAAATTCTTAAATTCTTAAATTCTTAAATTCTTAAATTCTTAAATTTTTAAATTCTTAAATTCTTAAATTCTTAAATTCTTAAATTCTTAAATTCTTAAATTCTTAAATTCTTAAATTCTTAAATTCTTAAATTCTTAAATTCTTAAATTCTTAAATTCTTAAATTCTTAAATTCTTAAATTCTTAAATTCTTAAATTCTTAAATTCTTAAATTCTTAAATTCTTAAATTCTTAAATGCTTAAATTCTTAAATTCTCAAATTATTATGTTCTTAAATTCTTAAAATCTTAGATTCTTAAATTCTTGAATTCTTAAATTCTAAAATTTCGAAAATTCGAAAATTCTTAAATTCTTAAATTTTGAAAGTCTTAAATTTTTTAATTCTTAAATTTTCAAATTTCTAAATTTTGAAATTATTTATTTCTTGAATTCTTAAATTCTTATTTAAAAAAAAGTAAAAATTCTTAAATTCTTAAATTCTTAAATTCTTAAATTTTTAAATTCTTAAATTCTTAAATTCTTAAATTCTTAAATTCTTAAATTCTTAAATTCTTAAATTCTAAAATTCTTAAATTCTTAAATTCTTAAATTCTTAAATTCTTAAATTCTTAAATTCTTAAATTCTTAAATTCTTAAATTCTTAAATTCTTAAATTCTTAAATTCTTAAATTCTTAAATTCTTAAATTCTTAAATTCTTAAATTCTTAAATTCTTAAATTCTTAAATTCTTAAATTCTTAAATTCTTAAATTCTTAAATTCTTAAATTCTTAAATTCTTAAATTCTTAAATTCTTAAATTCTTAAATTCTTAAATTCTTAAATTCTTAAATTCTTAAATTCTTAAATTCTTAAATTCTTAAATTCTTAAATTCTTAAATTCTTAAATTCTTAAATTCTTAAATTCTTAAATTCTTAAATTCTTAAATTCTTAAATTCTTAAATTCTTAAATTCTTAAATTCTTAAATTCTTAAATTCTTAAATTCTTAAATTCTTAAATTCTTAAATTCTTAAATTCTTAAATTCTTAAATTCTTAAATTCTTAAATTCTTAAATTCTTAAATGCTTAAATTCTTAAATTCTCAAATTATTATGTTCTTAAATTCTTAAAATCTTAGATTCTTAAATTCTTGAATTCTTAAATTCTAAAATTTCGAAAATTCGAAAATTCTTAAATTCTTAAATTTTGAAAGTCTTAAATTTTTTAATTCTTAAATTTTCAAATTTCTAAATTTTGAAATTATTTATTTCTTGAATTCTTAAATTCTTATTTAAAAAAAAGTAAAAATTCTTAAATTCTTAAATTCTTAAATTCTTAAATTTTTAAATTCTTAAATTCTTAAATTCTTAAATTCTTAAATTCTTAAATTCTTAAATTCTTAAATTCTAAAATTCTTAAATTCTTAAATTCTTAAATTCTTAAATTCTTAAATTCTTAAATTCTTAAATTCTTAAATTCTTAAATTCTTAAATTCTTAAATTCTTAAATTCTTAAATTCTTAAATTCTTAAATTCTTAAATTCTTAAATTCTTAAATTCTTAAATTCTTAAATTCTTAAATTCTTAAATTCTTAAATTCTTAAATTCTTAAATTCTTAAATTCTTAAATTCTTAAATTCTTAAATTCTTAAATTCTGAAAATCTTAAATTCTTAAATTCTTAAATTCTTAAATTCTTAAATTCTTAAATTCTTAAATTCTTAAATTCTTAAATTCTTAAATTCTTAAATTCTTAAATTCTTAAATTCTTAAATTCTTAAATTCTTAAATTCTTAAATTCTTAAATTCTTAAATTCTTAAATTCTTAAATTCTTAAATTCTTAAATTCTTTATTTCTCAAATTCTTAAATTCTTAAATTCTTAAATTCTTAAAATTCTTAAATTCTTAAATTCTTAAATTTTTAAATTTTTAAATTCTTAAATTCTTAAATTCTTAAATTCTATAAATCTTAAATTCTTAAATTCTTAAATTCTTAAATTCTTAAATTCATGAATTTTCAAATTCCTGAATTTTTCAATTATTAATTTCTTGAATTCTTAAATTCTTAAATCCTCAAATTCCTAAATTCTTAATTTTTTTTAATTCTTAAATTCTAAAAAATAAAAAAACAATTGCAAAATTCGTAAATATTTAAATTGTATAACATTTTATTTCAATATTCGTAAATAATTAAATTCTGAAATTCTCAAAAAAATCTGAGTTTCTTAAATTCCATAATTTGAAAATTTTTAAATATTCCAATTTAAAAATTCTTAAATTATTTTATTTTTAAATGCCGCCATTTTTGCCGCAATTTTAAATTATTTAAGATGATTTTTTGAGTTATATTATAGTTTAAAATTTTAGGAATAAATATAATTTTCTGATTCCATTATTCAAAATGATTTGGCGCGGACTATAGGTAGGTAATAGATTACAATCTGTGTTTATTTTTTTCAAATCCCTAGTTTTTCAAACTTAAGAATTTTTTTTTCAATTTTTATGTTCTCGAGTTTTTGGATTTCTGAATTTTAATTTCAAATCGTTAAAAGTTTAGATTTTTTGAAGATTAAGATTTATTTATTTTTAAAATTTATCTAATTTTTAGATTTAAATTGGGATTTCTTTTTTTTTTTTGTATGTTTATATTTGAACCCCCGTCTTGGCAGGACTAAATTTGATGACTTTAGTTATTATTTCTTCATTTTTTAACTTGAAAATTATTTTTTTTTAATGTGCAATAAACCAAATTTTAAAATTGTGTTTGTTTTTACATCCGCCTCGAGTTAGGGGTATTCAGAAACACCTAAAAAAAATAAAAATATAGTTTTTTTTAACTTTTAAATCTAAATTTAAAAAATTGTATTTTGATTTTTTCAAGTTTTAATTCATTGAATTTCTCAATTTTCTAAATTTTTAAATCCTAGTTTTAGATGTTTTAAATATTTTTGTTTTCATGAATCTCTGAATTTTTGATAGTTTTTATTCGGAGTTCAGTTCCAAAATATAAGAATGTCATCATATAATGTACAAAAAACGAGTACTTACTTCACTTACACAGGGGATGTGTCCATTAATAATTTATTGGTAGCTAGAAATCTAAAAACTTATCCAAGATAAACTTGCTGAGAGAATACCACGACGCTGCATGCGCTCGCGCTTCCTGGCGCTGGTTACAAATTGTAAAACGTAAAAGAAAAAAAAATAAAACTTCACTTCAATCATCAACGGTCACGTGAATCACGGCGTTCGGGTGAATCTTGAGTTCGAGCAGCGTCCGGCTGCCGTCCAGCGCGTGCAGATCGGTCTTGATGGCGGGACAGAAAAAGCGCACCGGTTTGCCCTTCTGGTCGGGGAAGCGGGCGCCCCACTTGGCCTGCAGCTTGGCCCGGGTGTGGTCCAGCGTGCGCGAGCTGCGGAAGAACAGCCGCTCGGTGACGTCGCCGGTCATTTTGAGCATGATGCGGGTCTTCTCGGGCTGGGGCAGCGTGGCTTCGTCGTCGGAACTGAGAACTGGGGAGCTGGGGGTTTCCGTCGGGATGGTGGCCTGCTTGGAGGGGCTCTTGGAGGTTGGGGTGTCCGGTTCGGGGTCCGCCTCGCTGTCACTGGAGGAGAGGATTTCCTGGAAATCTTCCTCGTCTTCGTCGTCCGGGACCCAAATTGTTTTGCTGGAGGAGGATTTTGACGTGCTGGCGCCGTTGTTGGTGCCGCTGCCGGTGGCTTGCGATGTTGAGGGCCGCATCAGGGTGGGTTCCGCCAGGGAGACCTCTTTGCCGTGGGGCGATTTGTTTTCGGTGAGGAACCGTTTCAGTGAAGCAAGGAACTTGGTCGGATCGAGGTCCGTCGGGAAAGTTTGCACCTCTTCTCCGGTGCGAGGGTCAATCATGCCGATGTACGGCTCGCTGGTCACTTTGTAGAATGTTTTGAACTTTGCTCCGTCGCTGGTTTTGTTGGACGTTTGCCAGAAAATAAGATGTCTGTTGAGGAAGTCCTTCAGCCGTGCGTCGGACCACAAATCCCGGTTCAGTGTCTGACAGCTAAAGTTCAGGTCATCCTGTAGATTGACCAGAATCCACTTGTCAACTGTTTTGCCATGTCGCTGGGCCAAATCGAAACTCCCCGAGAAGAGAATCTCAAACGGTGGCATAAACAGGGCTTCCAGTCGAGTGACCTTCTTGGACGATGGTCCCTGACCTTGCATCAACAACTGCTCCTGAAGCTTCCCCTCCAGCTCGAAGTTTCTAAAAGGTACCTCTGTGATTGTGGCACCCCTTCGCTTCCGACCACGAGTCAGCTCGACCGGTGGCAGCAAAACTTCCGTTTTCCTAGGAATTGGAGCCCTCACGTTGTCCTCCTCGTCATCGTTGATTACCACGGCCGGTTCTGGATTCAAAATGCCCTCCGGGTTCTCGAAGAACGCATTGATGGCTCCCTCAACGTTGCCGTTGTACGCCGTCAGCAAAGTGGCCGCCTGTTCCGGCTTCAATCCGGTCACTTCCACCAGGGCTTTCACGTTCTCCTCCTCCGACGACATCTGCACAAAAATACAAAATGCTGTTAATAAATCAACCTCCTCCAACCAAAACGTCCAAACTTACGTTCCGACGGCAAGCGATCAGCAGCAGTGGCCACCACCGACTTTTTTTTTGTCTGTTGCCTTCTCCTCCTAGCTCCGTTGAAATCGAACGCAGCAGCAGCAGCACAAAATGGCACACCAACCTAGCGCGATTTCGCTCACTTTTCGCACTGTTTTCAACCACGCCCTGCTTCGGAACCGGCTAGTGTGGCCACCGTCGCGGCACTCGCACCTGCTTCCGGCCAATTCACTGCAAAATTTGAAACGTTTTTCGCCAGCCACCAGAAATTGCACCCGACCAAAATAATGCACAAAACTCTTGTGAAGCGATTTTGACGTTTGTGTGGTGGGACTGAGAAATTCACCTCCGAGGCTGACGGATTCGTGCGCATGTATTGGTGAGAGCCAATGTGGTGAGTTTATGGAGAGCGCGCGCGCGCGGGAAATTTTCGCGTGGTGGTTGAGCGTGGCCGCGGATGTGGTTTGAACACGTGGTAGCAAGTTCGTTAACGTCTAGGAATTATTTAATATTTCTTTAGAATTTTATTTCAGTTCAAAATTTTATCGATGTTTTTAAGCGAAGATGGCGATCGAATGGTGAACACCCGAAATGTCAAAATCACACAGTGGTACCAACATTACGGAAAAAGTGTGCCATGGCATGACAGCCACATTTTTTTCTAATGTTGGTGCTACTGCGCGATTTTGACATTTCGGGCGTTCATCATTCGAACGCCATCTTCGCTTAAAAACCTGGATAGAGGAAATTCTCATATCTTTGGCAGGTTTAGGATTTGGTCCTAATTCCGTCCTATTCACCGATTTCCACTATTTTAACAACTTTGGCCAAACTTCGAAGAGAAATTCTCTGCTTACTTTCCATTAATTTTACATTACTCAATTAATTTATGTATTTAATTCAAAAGGAAGCTTTTTTACGAGCGGCATAACAAAACGTTTTAAATCCAAGATGGCGGCCAAAATGGTGATGTTGACATATTGAAAAACTGTTTTTATTTTAATTTAAAAATCAATCATATATTCAAATTTAATAAAAATCGGGTCGCAGAATTCGAATTTGATTTTTAAAGTAATAAAACAAAATTTGGTCGTGATTCGACTATCCGCAGTCCCATACAAACCTTCGGATAATCAAAACTTTGGATAATCTCGGATGATCGAGGCTTCGGATAATCGAGTCTGGACTGTATAGAGTTATTGAATTGTTGAATTAATGAATTGATGAATTTTAAAATATTTTTTTTTGTTTTTGATCATTGATTTTTTAAATGTTTCTTTTTTTAGTTTTTTGAGAAGTTTTTTTTGAATATTTGTGTTTTTGAATTTGAAAATTTCTATTATTTATAACTGTTTAGTTTTTTAATTCCTTAAAAAAATGTTTCAATTATTACTTTTTTTTAATTTTTGTGTTCTAAATTTTTTAAAGCCCTTGCAAATATTTTAGAAAGTTTATGTTGCACGACCTATCCCCCCCCCTCCCCCTCAAATTTGGTCCGAAAATCAGGGGACAAGAATTTTTTTTTTCAAAATAGGACTTGTAAATTTTAATGGAATTAAATGTCTAATCTACTGAAAACAATCTGACACCTTTTTCTGCATTGATGATCATATTATTTTATTTTATTATTTGAATATTTTGAATTTTTATCTTGATTTTTATGAAATTGCAATGTACATCACCGCAAAAACTTTTTTTTTCTCTTAAAAATTAAATTTTCTTCTATACTTAGAAATTTTGGAAACTTATGACTTATGCAAAGCAACTGGCAGGTTTGAAAATACATTTTCCTTTCAAATGTTGAAACCGTGGCCTGTAATTTAATTTTTTTTTAACATTTTTATTGAATGATTGAATTATTGAGTTGTTGAATTATTGAATCATTGAATTATTGAATTATTGAATTATTGAATTATTGAATTATTGAATTATTGAATTATTAAATTATTGAATTATTGAATTATTGAATTATTGAATTATTGAATTATTGAATTATTGAATTATTGAATTATTGAATTATTGAATTATTGAATTATTGAATAATTGAATTGTTGAATTATTGAATTCTTGAATTATTGAATTCTTAAATTTTTGTGTTATCAAATTATTGAATTGTTTATTTTATTGAATTTATCGAATTAATTGCATTTATTGAATTTATTAAATTAATCGAATTAATTGAATTATTACGAAATTTTAATTTCTTTTTTTTTCATTCTAGAGTTTTTAAATTCGAAAAATTTAAATTTATGGATATCTATATTTTTAACTTGATTTTTTTTGAGTTAAAATTTTTGTTAGTTTAAAGCTAGGATGAATTTTTTTTGAATTATTAAGTAAATGAACTTCCAAATTTTCTATATTTTTAAAAATATTTTTAGTCTGAAGTTTTCCAACCAGATTTTCAAAACAAAAACTTGGTCACTCCTAGTTTAAGAAACATTTTCAAACTTTCACAACCTGCTCTTTTTCATCTACCCACAGCTCGAACCCTACCTCACCTCGGTGGCCCTGTACGACGCCAAAGCGAACCGAAAGCTCACCGAGAGTTTCTACTTCGACCTGAACAAGGAGCACGTACGGGACATGCTGACCGCGAGCTGTGACTCCGCCAAGCCACAGTGCACCTCACCCAAACCGACGACCAAAGCTCACGGCCAGCAAAACGGTAATGGTACGCTGGCCCGGCACGGCAAGACCCGTTGCGACGGTGCCGAGTTGTGTCCGGAGCTGAGCCGGGAGTGGCTTGCGAAGGCTAGAAACGCGATATTCAGCGTCACGACGCCACATTCGGACATTTTCGTGGTGGTGAAGATCGATAAGATCCTACAGGGGGCGATCAATCCGGCGGCGGAACCGTACTTGAAGGCAACGAAGGACATTAAGATACTGACGAAGCTGCAGAAGACGGTTCGGCAGTACGCGGCAAAGTGCGGCCACTACCGGATGCCGTTCGCGTGGGCTGCCAGGCCTCTGTTTCGGCTGTACAGCCACGATCTGGACACGTCGTTTGACTTTCCGGCGATTTATCGGCAGGAGGGAGCGCGGTTAAAGGACGAGGAGTTGCTGAAGCTGCTGGCGGAGTACAGAAAACCGGACAAGTTTAGCAAGCTGACCGTGCTGCCGGGGTCGCTGAAGATCTACATCGAGGCGCTGAACGAGCTTCCACCAAGTAAGTGTTGGTTGTAGAAATTGGTTAGACTTTGTGATTAACCTTATCATATTTCCCTACAAGATTGTCTAACAACCACCCTGGCCCCGTTGAAACCGTTCCCATTGCCTCCGACCGCCCCGGGTCCCACCCTGGAGATGAGCGAGTTCCTCAGCACCTCCGAGCAGCACCTGCATCCGTACGCTACCTTCGTTCACCACATGTACGTTTACCCGTTGCACTTGAACTACGACAGCCAGAAGATCTTCTCCCGAGCTCGTAACATTGCCGTAATTGTAGAACTGCGCGACTCGGACACGGCCGACGCCAAATCCGTTGAGGTTAGTTCCAGCTTGTTGGATAAAGTCGTTCAAACATTCATAAACTCGTTCAATTTTCAGTGCATCTACGGCCGCCCGGGCCAGGAAACGCTAGTCTCCCAGCAGTCCTGTCCGGTGCTGCACCACAGCACCGCCCCCACCTGGTACGAGGAGATCAAGCTGCGGCTGCCGCTGCGCATCACGGCCCAGCACCATCTGCTGTTTTCGTTCTTCCACGTGTCGTGTAACATTGCCAAAAAGAAGGACCTGGCGTCGGGGACCAGCGCCGAGACGCCCGTCGGGTACGCCTGGCTGCCGCTGCTCGCCAAAGGAAAGATGAACATCGAGGAGCAGTGCCTAGCGGTGGCGGCATCGCTGCCGGTGGGCTATCTGTCGATACAGCCGCTGGGACTGGGCAAGGGGGTAAGTTTGGTTGAAATTGAGAGTTGTACAACGTGCATGACCTGTATGAATAGTTCAGTGGCGTACGACGGGGTTTGAAAAATCAGGCAGTATTTTGTATAGTTATCTACGTGCGCATGTATTGCGTGTACGTACACAAAGGGTTTTTAGGTTAAAATTTGTACCCGCCAGCAAAAACAAATAGTAAGCTAGTGTGCGTGAGATCGGGCTTAGATAACTCTTGACGCTTGCTTGACGTTTGCTGAGGGTGCAGAAATGTGAGGTTAAAATTCTTCGTAACCTGACTTTGTGTTCCCCCTTTTTCACGGCCAGAAAACAAACAAGTTAAAACGTATTTCTTCACTGAATTTAAGACCAATGACTAAATTTATTCACGAACAACGAATGAATCAACAAAGAACATGACATAACTTTATTATGACAGATCAATGACTACAGAGAGAATTCGCTAATTCGAATCGAACTGCATTTGAACCAGCGAATCCGATCTCGCAAATTGGAACGACTGACAGCTGTCAAAATTTTTAAATACGTGTTTTAAAATCGTGTTGATGGGAAAAAAACTAGAATTTCTTGCCGCGTTCTTCACAGTGTTGCAATCCACAACGACTACAGCAAAAAATCTTCCTTGCCCCGGTACGCCACCGGACCAAACCTAACTCGACTAACATTCCTTCCCAGACTAACAACATGGTAGCAAACCTAACCTCGTGTGTGTCTCTCTCTCTGTTCTGTCTCTCCAAACCTTCCCCGCGAAACCGGCCACACGCTACAAAACTTCCCTCCCTCCAGCAGAACTCCGGGCCGGACATTCAGTGGATCGACAACCAGCGACCGATCTTCACGGTCGGCTTCCGGCTCGACTCCACGGTCATCACGACCGATCAGCACCTGCACAATCTGTTTGTGCACGCGGAACGGTTGCTCGAGCAGCCCAAAACCGCCGCCCAGCCGGCCGAGTCGGAAACGTGCAAGATCTTGAAGGCTGCCCACGCGATTCACATCAGCTCGTTGATATCGTTTCTGCCGACCATTCTGAATCAGCTCTTTACGCTGCTGGTCGCGACGAGCAGTGAGGAAATTGGGCTGAACATCATACGGTTACTCGTGAACGTGTTTCACATGCTGGCTGAGGAAGCGAAGCGGAAGGAGCTTCTTACTTCTTACGTGCGTTATGTTTTTCGTATTGAGGGATTTCCCGTGAACGGATGTTCGCCGACCTCGCAGCAGGTCGCTACGGTTCACGGAGAGCTGTGTCGTCATTTGCCAACGCTGCTGCATCCGAACAATACCGATTTCTTGCTGGTGAACAAGTTTATGAAGTTTTCCGGGATATTCTTTGACATCATCATCAAGAGCATGGGACAGTTCTTGCTGTCTACCGGACGAATCAAGATGCAGCGTAATGAGCGGTTTCCCAAAGAGTACTCGACACGCATTGAGTCGCTCTTCCACGTGTTGATACCTTACCTCAACTCGCGCCACAAGGATCTCCCGATGGAGACGGAACAGCTGAACCAAAGCTTGGCCGTGTTTGTGAAACGCTGCCTCTCCTTCATGGACCGGGGCTTCGTGTTTCGGTTGATGCGCATCTACATGGACCGGTGGGGACCGGGAGATTCCCGCATCCTTCAGGAGTACAAGTTTGCGTTTATCCGGGAAATCTGCTCCCACGAACACTACATTCCACTGAACTTGCCATTCCTGTTGAGCCCGAACAATCGACCGCCGGACTTGCTGCAGCAGTTTTGTCTGTCGGAAGATTTCTGTAGACAGCACTTCCTGGCGGGATTGCTGCTGCAGGACGTCAAGAGTTCCCTCAATGAAATTAGTCACATTAGGAAGCTTGGGCTGACGATCCTGAAGGACTTGCTCGCGAAGCACGACTTGGACGATCGTTATCAGAACAAAGGTCAGCTTAGCCGAATAGCGCTGCTGTACGTTCCCTGGTTGGGAATCGTCCTGGAGAACATCAACCGCATCTCAGATGGTCTGGAGAAAAAGAAGCACGACTCCGTCGGCACAAACCGAATCTCCTGCAGCAGTAGTTACGTGTTCGCCCGGGAATCAACAACGACGGTCATCCCATCCACGGTCACATCCCAAACCAGCACCCCAAAGTCACGCAGCAATAGAGTTACGCTCCACTTAGACTACCCGAGTCCGATACGCTCCTCCCTTCACCTCAAAGACACCAGCTTCCTGTCCGCGATCGCCGGTCAAACATCGCTCTCCAACGGTCACTCGACCACATCGCTCAACTCCGACTGCTCGACGCTGTCCCACGACGGGACGGTGGTAATACGGCACAGCGAAACGAACGGCACATCCGGCGGCCGACCTAGTCACGCTCGCTCGATCAGCGTAACGCAACCGACGATGATCCAGCGCACGGACAAGTTCACCCCGGCCGAGACCAAAGACATGCTGATCAGCTTCCTGTTTGTGGTGAAGCACCTGTCGCCGGACCACATGCTCGCCTGGTGGCACAACTGTACCGAGAGTGAAACGGTGCAGTTCTTCACGGTGCTGGATCTGAGCCTGCTGTACTTCCGGTATGTCGGCAAGAAGAACATCCAGGTGCAGGGCGAGATTGGGAACGACGCAAAGTCCAGCAAATCAGCGAAGGCAAGTACGCTTCCGGCGAGGATGATGCCACCGAACAGTGAGTCCGCGAACTCGTTCGATTCCGGTACGCTGAATCATCCCCAGACTCGGGAGAATCTCGTGGAGGAAACGGTGCGGCTGCATCGAGCGCTGTGCGAGTCGAATCTCGCGACGGAAATCGGTTTGACAATTCTGGACTGCTTGGGTCTCTACTCGATCCAGTTCCGGGATTCGATGCAGGACAGTTCGGTGCTGCCGAAGGTAGCTCGAGTCTACCTGCGATTCTTACAACTCGGTCAATCCGAGTCCCTCTCCAAGCACGTGTTCGCCGCTCTCCGAGCGTTCATCAACAACTTTTCGCACGCCCTGTTCAAGGGCAACGCCATCCTTTGCGGCCAGCTGGTCTACGAACTGCTCAAGTGCTGTGATAGCCGATTGTCTAGTCTGCGGCAGGAGGCCTGCGCCGTGCTGTACCTCCTCATGCGCTCCAACTTTGAGTTCAGCGGCCGAAAGGGCCTCACCCGCGTTCATCTCCAGGTCATCATCTCCGTGTCCCAAATGATCGGTAACGTAATCGGCCTCAACAACGCCCGCTTCCAGGAGTCGCTCTCGATCATCAACAGTTACGCTACAAGCGACAAGGCGATGAAGGGAAGCGGGTTCCCGATGGAGGTCAAAGACCTCACGCGGCGCGTCCGCACCGTACTCATGGCTACCGCCCAAATGCAAGCCCACCACATGGACCCGGAACGCCTGCTAGAACTTCAACACTCCCTAGCCAACTCGTACGCCTCCACCCCGGAACTCCGCCACACGTGGCTCGTAACGATGGCGCGCAACCATGAACAAAACGGAAACATTTCGGAAGCTGCCTGCTGTTACCTCCACATCGCAGCCCTAATCTCCGAGTACCTGCGACTCAAAGGTTGCTGCTCGGTGGCGTACGGCGCCGAGTCGTTTGCCAAGATATCGCGCAACATCCCGCGGGACGAGCGCGGTCTCAAGCTGGACAGTGGAGCGCAGGACTCGCAGTACACGGAGCAGTTGCTGCTGGATCAGCTGAAGGAGTGTGCCGCGTACCTGGACCAGGCTGAGCGGCTCGAGTGTTTGGGCGAGCTGTACCGGTTGATTGTGCCGATACTGGAAGGGCGGAGGGACTATCCGGGGTTGGCGCAGTGTTATCAACATTTGACGCAGGCGTACAACCGGGTGATTGAGTTCAACAAGACTGGGAAACGACTGCTGGGGCGGTTCTTCCGGGTTATCTACTATGGACAGGTAAGTGACTTGAATTCTTAAATTCTAAAATTTTAAAATTCTAAATTCTAAAATTCTAAAATTCTAAAATTCTAAAATTCTAAAATTCTAAAATTCTAAAATTCTAAAATTCTAAAACTCTAAAATTCTAAAATTCTAAAATTCTAAAATTCTAAAATTCTAAAATTCTAAAATTCTAAAATTCTAAAATTCTAAAATTCTAAAATTCTAAAATTTTAAAATTCTAAAATTCTAAAATTCTAAAATTCTAAAATTCTAAAATTCTAAAATTTTAAAATTCTAAAATTTAAGTATTTCAGTATTTAAGTATTGAAGTATTCAAGTATTGAAGTATTGAAGTATTGAAGTATTGAAGTATTGAAGTATTGAAGTATTGAATTATTGAAGTATTAAAGTATTAAAGTATTAAAGTATTAAAGTATTAAAGTATTAAAGTATTAAAGTATTAAAGTATTAAAGTATTAAAGTATTAAAGTATTAAAGTATTAAAGTATTAAAGTATTAAAGTATTAAAGTATTAAAGTATTAAAGTATTAAAGTATTAAAGTATTAAAGTATTAAAGTATTAAAGTATTAAAGTATTAAAGTATTAAAGTATTAAAGTATTAAAGTATTAAAGTATTAAAGTATTAAAGTATTAAAGTATTAAAGTATTAAAGTATTAAAGTATTAAAGTATTAAAGTATTAAAGTATTAAAGTATTAAAGTATTAAAGTATTAAAGTATTAAAGTATTAAAGTATTAAAGTATTAAAGTATTAAAGTATTAAAGTATTAAAGTATTAAAGTATTAAAGTATTAAAGTATTAAAGTATTAAAGTATTAAAGTATTAAAGTATTAAAGTATTAAAGTATTAAAGTATTAAAGTATTAAAGTATTAAAGTATTAAAGTATTAAAGTATTAAAGTATTAAAGTATTAAAGTATTAAAGTATTAAAGTATTAAAGTATTAAAGTATTAAAGTATTAAAGTATTAAAGTATTAAAGTATTAAAGTATTAAAGTATTAAAGTATTAAAGTATTAAAGTATTAAAGTATTAAAGTATTAAAGTATTAAAGTATTAAAGTATTAAAGTTTTAAAGTATTAAAGTATTAAAGTATTAAAGTATTAAAGTATTAAAGTATTAAAGTATTAAAGTATTAAAGTATTAAAGTATTAAAGTATTAAAGTATTAAAGTATTAAAGTATTAAAGTATTAAAGTATTAAAGTATTAAAGTATTAAAGTATTAAAGTATTAAAGTATTAAAGTATTAAAGTATTAAAGTATTAAAGTATTAAAGTATTAAAGTATTAAAGTATTAAAGTATTAAAGTATTAAAGTATTAAAGTATTAAAGTATTAAAGTATTAAAGTATTAAAGTATTAAAGTATTAAAGTATTAAAGTATTAAAGTATTAAAGTATTAAAGTATTAAAGTATTAAAGTATTAAAGTATTAAAGTATTAAAGTATTAAAGTATTAAAGTATTAAAGTATTAAAGTATTAAAGTATTAAAGTATTAAAGTATTAAAGTATTAAAGTATTAAAGTATTAAAGTATTAAAGTATTAAAGTATTAAAGTATTAAAGTATTAAAGTATTAAAGTATTAAAGTATTAAAGTATTAAAGTATTAAAGTATTAAAGTATTAAAGTATTAAAGTATTAAAGTATTAAAGTATTAAAGTATTAAAGTATTAAAGTATTAAAGTATTAAAGTATTAAAGTATTAAAGTATTAAAGTATTAAAGTATTAAAGTATTAAAGTATTAAAGTATTAAAGTATTAAAGTATTAAAGTATTAAAGTATTAAAGTATTAAAGTATTAAAGTATTAAAGTATTAAAGTATTAAAGTATTAAAGTATTAAAGTATTAAAGTATTAAAGTATTAAAGTATTAAAGTATTAAAGTATTAAAGTATTAAAGTATTAAAGTATTAAAGTATTAAAGTATTAAAGTATTAAAGTATTAAAGTATTAAAGTATTAAAGTATTAAAGTATTAAAGTATTAAAGTATTAAAGTATTAAAGTATTAAAGTATTAAAGTATTAAAGTATTAAAGTATTAAAGTATTAAAGTATTAAAGTATTAAAGTATTAAAGTATTAAAGTATTAAAGTATTAAAGTATTAAAGTATTAAAGTATTAAAGTATTAAAGTATTAAAGTATTAAAGTATTAAAGTATTAAAGTATTAAAGTATTAAAGTATTAAAGTATTAAAGTATTAAAGTATTAAAGTATTAAAGTATTAAAGTATTAAAGTATTAAAGTATTAAAGTATTAAAGTATTAAAGTTTTAAAGTATTAAAGTATTAAAGTATTAAAGTATTAAAGTATTAAAGTATTAAAGTATTAAAGTATTAAAGTATTAAAGTATTAAAGTATTAAAGTATTAAAGTATTAAAGTATTAAAGTATTAAAGTATTAAAGTATTAAAGTATTAAAGTATTAAAGTATTAAAGTATTAAAGTATTAAAGTATTAAAGTATTAAAGTATTAAAGTATTAAAGTATTAAAGTATTAAAGTATTAAAGTATTAAAGTATTAAAGTATTAAAGTATTAAAGTATTAAAGTATTAAAGTATTAAAGTATTAAAGTATTAAAGTATTAAAGTATTAAAGTATTAAAGTATTAAAGTATTAAAGTATTAAAGTATTAAAGTATTAAAGTATTAAAGTATTAAAGTATTAAAGTATTAAAGTATTAAAGTATTAAAGTATTAAAGTATTAAAGTATTAAAGTATTAAAGTATTAAAGTATTAAAGTATTAAAGTATTAAAGTATTAAAGTATTAAAGTATTAAAGTATTAAAGTATTAAAGTATTAAAGTATTAAAGTATTAAAGTATTAAAGTATTAAAGTATTAAAGTATTAAAGTATTAAAGTATTAAAGTATTAAAGTATTAAAGTATTAAAGTATTAAAGTATTAAAGTATTAAGTATTAAAGTATTAAAGTATTAAAGTATTAAAGTATTAAAGTATTAAAGTATTAAAGTATTAAAGTATTAAAGTATTAAAGTATTAAAGTATTAAAGTATTAAAGTATTAAAGTATTAAAGTATTAAAGTATTAAAGTATTAAAGTATTAAAGTATTAAAGTATTAAAGTATTAAAGTATTAAAGTATTTAAGTATTTAAGTATTTAAGTATTTAAGTATTTAAGTATTTAAGTATTAAAGTATTTAAGTATTTAAGTATTTAAGTATTTAAGTATTTAAGTATTTAAGTATTTAAGTATTTAAGTATTTAAGTATTTAAGTATTTAAGTATTTAAGTATTTAAGTATTTAAGTATTTAAGTATTTAAGTATTTAAGTATTAAATTATCTTATCTCTTCAAATCGTAGGCTTACTTCGAAGACGAAAACGGCGTCGAGTACGTGTACAAGGAACCGAAGGTGACCTCGCTGAGCGAGATCTCCGAGCGGCTAGCCAAACAGTACCGGGACAAGTTCGGCAGCGATCACGTCAAGATGATTATGGACTCCTCGCCGGTACGACTGACATGATTGTGATTTGTGGAAGTTTACTAAAATTTGATGTGAATTTACAGGTTGACGCTTCAACTCTCGACCCCAAGCTGGCCTACATCCAGGTGACGCACGTGACGCCCTACTTTTGCAAGGACGAGCTGGAGATCCGGCAGACCGAGTTCGAGCAGAACCACGACGTGGACACGTTCATGTTCGAGACGCCGTTCACGCCGAATGGGGGTGCGCGCGGCTCGGTTGAGGACCAGTGGAAGCGGCGGACCGTGTTGACCAGTGAGTTCTTCGAGGGGTTGGCTTTTGGGGAATCTTGACTTACAGTTTTTGCTTCTTTCTTCAAATTCCAGCTCAATACAGCTTCCCGTACGTGCTGAAGCGCATTCCGGTAAAGGACCGGCAGTCGTTCGAGCTGAGTCCGATCGAAGTCGCGATCGACGAGATGCAGGCCAAGATGGGCGAACTGGAGGAGGTCGTCCTAGGGCCGATCGATGCCAAGAAGCTGCAGCTCAGGCTGCAAGGTTGCGTGGCCGTTACGGTCAACGCAGGACCGCTGGCGTACGCGTCGGCGTTTTTAGATCCGAAAAATGGCGCCAAATACCCCGCCGACAAGGTCGAGGATTTGAAGGATGTATTCCGGTAAGGTTTCCCTGAGGTATCTTTGGAAAATGTCATTAAAATTAGTTTTTTCTCTCTCCAGTGACTTTGTGCGCATTTGCTACACCGCGCTGCAGATCAACGCGAACGTCATCTGCTCGGACCAGCGCGAGTACCACAACGCGCTGCACGAGAACTACGAGGCCCTGTGCTCGGCGCTCAGCGATCTGCTGGGCGAGTTTGTGTACCCGCTGGACGACAGCAACAACAACGCTCACCGCCATAGTCTTGCCTTGTTCTCCGCCATCAGTGGCGCGCCGAACAACTCCAGCACCGCTTAGGGAGTAGGGGGCTCAGGAATTTAGGCAAAACGACGCACAACTAGCTAGAATTTGGGGAAATTTACACACAGCATAGCAAAATTTTCAAAGATGTTAGAAAGAAAAATACGGCTTCCAAATCGTTTGCACACAATCTTCTCACTTGGTTTCTCAGACTCGCGTGGCTTCCTCAAAGCCCCACTCTGTATTTATACTCTGTACGATATCTTAACCTATCGCAATTGAGATGAGTGTTCTTGTTACAGCGCAAAACGCACATTTTCTAGGTGTTAAATCGTGAGTAGGAAAAAAACAAACCTAACGCAAAATTGTAACTTTAATCGATTGTAGATCAAAAATAAAAATCATACTTCAAGCGGAATTTTTGAGCTTGGTTCGGTCGCCAACGCGATCGAACCTTGCAGGAGAAAATTTCTCAAATTGGAACTTACCTCGCATAACTTAGTTTCAGTTTTACCCGGTCCTGGTGGGAACCAAACGCCCAAATGGACGTGTTGAACGTGTGTGTAATTTTTCCGCTCTGGAGCAAGC
The DNA here is from genome assembly GCF_016801865.2 of Culex pipiens pallens. Taxonomy (NCBI): domain Eukaryota; kingdom Metazoa; phylum Arthropoda; class Insecta; order Diptera; family Culicidae; genus Culex; species Culex pipiens. The sequence continues at coordinate 44,752,030 of NC_068938.1, forward strand.
TTTTATCTTTTCTTCTGTTTTTCCGCAGAAAATGTTTCTGCTTTTAGTTTTTTACTCACAATTGAAAAAGAGCAATTTTTTTTTAGACATCGATAAATGTCTTCAAGTGTTTTTGTTGGGCTGATTTTTTGTTGAGCACGTCTGCAGTAAATACAAATCTCCGTACAATTTTATCAGAACATTGCAAAATTGTGACTCAAGAACGGATTTTTCAAATCGATTTGGTGTCTTTGGCAAAGGCAAAGGCAAAAAAACAAGCCATAGTTTCAATACTTCAATGAAAAAATGTTGTAATATGCATTATTAACAGGATGGACACTAAAGTCAGAAATTCGAGATTTGAATTTGAGATTTTTTGACAAAATGTCTGAAATCTATGCGTTTGAGAACTAACTTTTTATTCTTAAATAATTTTTAATCTTTTGCACAATTTTCAAATCAATTGTACTCAATTAGTTTTGAGCACTCAACTCAATATTTAAGCACAGACAGATTATTTAAGGTTCCTTTCACTAAAGGAGGTATAAGACTAAGACAAACAAATAAATAAAGCCAAATATGCAGACTGACGTTTCTGCAAACAGATGCAGGCAAACAAACAAAGCAGGTAAACTGTCAAAAAGTGCGATTTTATTTGTCATTGTCTAATATTTACCTGCCTAACTTTACTTTCCGAATATATGAAAAATTGTTAAAAAAAATTTTCTTTACGAAAATTTCTCCGAAAAGCAAAACTTGATTTTGCATTGAAGGAAATGTAAACATGAAATTAACTGATAACTTGATAAACCAACATTGTTTTTTAAAATTAAATTTCATAATCCAAAATATTAAATGGAAACTTGTTTTTTTTTTTCAAATAATAACTGTTGCCATATGTAAGCGTTCGTGGTAAAAATTATAAAAAACAAGCTCTTCCCGGCAAACTTCGTCTTGCCCTTTTTTAGTTTCCTGACGTTTCTTGCTTGTTTGCCTATTCAGCCTCCTGTGATCAAAATTTGATTTTACGTAACTTTTCTCATACAATCTGCAGATTTTTCGGAATCGGTTCCAGAGTGGCCAAAGTTGTAACTTTTTGGCGTAAGAACCTTCCTTGGACTTATACGGACCCAACGCAACAAAGAGCACCTCGATCCGACGTTCCGTGTTGAATTGATTCGCGTTCGAACAAAACCGTCGAAATTTTTTATATATATAGATAGATAATTTCAATTTTTTGTCATCCTTTCTTTCCACTTCTTACCCGAAAAAAAAACTTTATGTTTGGCAATTTTCAAAATGAACCTTGAAAAATTATTTTTTAAGCTTTTAAATATTAGATTTTTTTTTTGAATTTCGAAAAGAGGGCGACAAAAATTAAGAAAATCATTTGCAATGGCCTATTTTCGATTTGCGCAAAACACATTTTTGGCAAAAAAAAATCATCTTTTCTAGAGGCTCAACCAGACATATTTTTATGTATAGCTCAGCATGTGCAAACAAATGTTTGGCAGTGATGCCATTATTTTTGAAACATTATTTTGTAAAAACATTGAAAACACGTCTGACAAAAAAAATGTGAAATTGATTTTTTAGTCGAATCACAATGTAAAAAATTGCTGGAATTGTGTTTTTAGGCAAATCCTTTTCTGTGATAAAAAGTGGAATTCAAAAAAAATATTTTTTTAAAAGGTTTTCCCTAAGACTCCAAAATGTTAAGAAATTTGGTTCTCTAAGTATAAATTCCAGAGTAAAAGATATGTATGGACAACTGTCAAATCTGTACAGAAACTTGTATGAATAATTCAATGATTCAAAGATTAGTCTAAATAAAAAAAAACATGCAAAATAAAATAAAATGCTGATTTGTGGGGGAAATTTTTGCGAGTGAATGCAATTTTTATGAAGGTAAGATATTTTTATGATCTCAGAAAAAATATATTTTTCTATAGCCAGCTGCTATAATTTCACGTATATTGTGTATGGACAAACTAAAGATGCCAAATCGACTTTTAAGTCAATAATGACAGTACTCACAATTTTTCAGCCAAACAAAACCAAATTAAAAACTCAATAAAAAAAATGTTCTTGGTAGAATTGCTCAAAACATAAAAATAACAGATTATAAGGTGACATTGATGAAATCAACAAATTAGTAAAACAAAAATAACAAAAATCATCGAAGACTGCAAACATAAACCGAACTCAAATTAACTATCTAACATCACAACACTTTACAACTTTTATAAGAGCACTGTTTTATTGGATAACTCCAAACTATAACACCGAATTGAATCTCAACCAACAACTCGTTTAAATTACAAACTAGAGAGAATACCAAGATCTTCTTCCACTCGAAACAGTAGAGAAAAAAGTCTTAACATAACTTTGTTTTGATTTCGTAAATTTTCGAAAAACATCACAATTTACTAGTCAATAAAACTTGGGTGTAAATTTATGCTCCTCTTTTGTTTGCCAAAAGCTACCGCTGTACATCGCTTCTCTTCTTTCCTCTTCTCAGACACTATTGTATATTAGTAATTGTATAATTGGTAATTTAAAACGCGCTAAGATTGTTGTTTAGTTATCTCGCAATGTGCATCAGAATGACTGTATTATATTGTTATATCCAACACTGTGTAATGGTTATGTTTCAATGTTTTCAAAGAAAAGTAAAACTGCTAATGTTTTTAAACTTCGTTCGTCACTATACAAGCTCAAGCTTATCGAATCTATGCATACGCTGGTACAGTTAATGGTGTTAAAACAACATATAAATTATTAGGGCAACACACCTCAATAGAGTTTAAGTAGGAATCTTTTGACCCACATACAATATACACAAATAGCTACAAAAGCAAATAAAAAAAATCAACTGTTTAATCGTTGAATCTCTGACAAAACCCGAAAATAACCAACTTTAAATAAAACGCAACATGATTAAATAACCCTCACTGTGTTAAAGGCAAAAACAACGTTGTACTCAGAAAAATACGAATATCGAATAAATAGTCAAATAAATTCAACTGCAACGCGGAGTTTTACTTTGATGATGACGACAGAGTGTCCTTTACGCGTTTATCTTTGCTGTTTTGCGCAAAAAGGGGTGCAAATTTTCTCACTTCTCTGCTGGCGTTTTCAAGCACCGACATCAAAGGATCAAAGAAAAGAAGGTGTTGTTGTTGGAATCGATTGCAGGCGCGAGCGTGTCTCGTGTGAAGGAAGCTGTGTGAAGCGACACAGCAAAAAAAAATTTGAAAAAAAAATTTTGGACAGAATTTGTAAAAAAAAAAAAGAAAAAATAAGATCAGACGGAGTGGTTTCGATTAATGAGGAAAGTTTACTTTTTGTCACCTCCAAGACCTACCTTCATTTGTACATATCGACTCAGAATCACCAGCTGAGCAAATGTCTGTGTGTTGTACCGAATCAATGTCACTGGAATATCTCGTCACTGGCTAAGCCGATTTTGCCCGTATTGGCCTCATTCGATTCAATAAGTCCCTATTAAAATGTATAAAATTTAGTAAAGCACATCAAAAGTTATGCTTAAAAAACTGCTGCACATAAATTTCACAATTTGCAAAAAAGAGTTGTTTTTGCCTGAAAAAATGCCATATGATATAATTTTAGAAAGGTTCTGAAATGACTTTTCTTGTGGATTAAGAATTTTTAAGATCTGACTTACCTATCTAAAATTAAAAGCAGTTTAAAAAATGGTCTGAATCTACATAACCTCAATCTATTTCCCCACAGTAGAGGGATGGCATTTTCCTCAAATCTCTCTGTATAATCTTGATAAAAAGTCTGTAGGTAGTCTATTTTTTTACTCATCACTTATTTTATTAGGACCTCTTAGGTGCTGCGATCACGTTAGGCGCGATCCATAAACCATGTGGTCATTTAAGGGGGGTTGGAATCACTCTATAAATGAGAGGAGGGCTACTTTTTTTTTTACTACGGTTAAGAAGAAATTGTAATTCATGCATGTATAAGAAAATAAAGAAATCCTAATTTTATGCTGTGTATCAATTAGTAAAGAATTCTTTTTCATAAAAATAAGCTATACAAAATATTAGTTTTATTTTATGATTCTGCAAAGAAAAACATGTTTGAAAAATATTTACTGAAATACAGATACTTCATTCCAGCAAGAAGAAATAAACAATCCCAAAAAATATCACTCACCAAATTGTCACCCCGACCGAAAGTAGGTTAGCCCCACCAAAGTTGCCTGGCACAACTTTCTTCGGCTGATGCAATGTTGCTGCATTAATCGGATCTATGTTCTCTGTTCTCATTTCATTCTCTCGTCCCAATCAGGCGTACAAACTTCTTCACCGCACAACCGCACCAACGTGTGGCTTTTCCATTCGTATAGTTGGCCATGCTGCATAAATTTATGCTGACCTGAGAGGAGACACAACAACAATAGTTCGACTCTCTGCGTTTATGCTCTCTCCCCTTTTCGTAGCTCTTTCTTCGACTTTCGTCCACCGCTGAGTCAGGAGTGCAGAGTGGGTGGCTGTTGTTATGCTGCTGCTAGTGGTAGGGGGTGGTTGCTTTGCAGACGATGCAACCGTGCGTCAACATCACCCCTTTTACGTCCCGTCAAGTGCTGCACAGTGGGATGGTGATTGCAATGTGGCTAGAGTATTAAAGGGGGAAATATACCAATTCTCAGTCTACCAAGCTTAAACACTTATTTCAATCACATTTGCAGTTGTTTTCCTTAAAAAAATCGGAAAATTTACAAATTAGCTAATTTTTATTTAAGATATTTATTACTTTGGAGTAGTTGAAAATGCTCAAAATTTTGATGCGAATAAAATAAGCATATTTCTCTAGAAACTCTTTTTCCGTAAATAAAAGTCACATGTTTCTGTTTTACATTGACATTTTGTTACGGGAGCGAAAAAAACAACAACATTTTTATTCTGAGTATTTATATAAAAACTACAAAAAGATATTGGGATCATAATTTTCAAGTGATTTTTTTATTTTCTCACATTTTGCTCTACGAAAAAAATCATAAGCTTTTCACCATGAATCATTAGCATAAAATCGTAGTCTGCATAACTTTGGACAAGAAAAAAGAAAAAGATGATGGGAATTACTAAACAAGTAAAGTCGAGACAGAATTCCCAGAAATTTTCCAAAACCGGGAATTTTATATGTTGTCCCGATTTTCCTAAAATTGACAAAATAATATTTTTTTGTAATCTGGAAATTCAGTTTTGCTTGTGAAAATAGTGAAAAAGTTGAATACTCAGTAATTGATAAGATATTCAAAGCATTTTTTATATTGGAATTTTAGGAAAATTGTTGCAATTTTAGTATACTGACTTTAATAATTTTAAATTTTTGATTTGATGCCGGTATCTGGGGCGAATCAGGACAAATTATACTAAATTGGGACAGCTGTTTAAGCAATGTTTTCAACATTATTTTTGAATAGAGGGTGACTATTCTCGAGATTTTAAATTTCCCGGGAATCGAGAGATGAATTTTGCAATTTCCCGGGAATTCCCAGGACTCGGGAGTTTTATTTTTTGGCAAAATCATTGATTTGTTGACAAATATTTAAAAGTATTATGACAAATTTAAAAATAATAGCTGTTTAATATAATTTAATATAATTAAGTCATAGATATCCAACAAAATTAAAATTTAATATCAAAATTTCTATTACTTTGTGGAATACTATCTACTTGTTGAAAAAGCTTTCCAAATCTGCTGGTACAAGTCCAATTCAATGAATTGTATGGACTGTAACCGATTTTTTTGCGATTCTAAATTCTCACTTAATAATAGAATAATTTTTAAATTTGTCTGTGTCGTAGTTGGTGGTAATAGACATCAACATTTTTTGCAAGTATTTTAAGGGAAAATTTGGGATTACCAACTAAGTGGTCGCGTCATCAACTACAAATGTTGGGATCTCTTCACAAGTTTGATTTTACATTTTCTAAATTTGAAAATCAAAGAAGCATTGGTAGAATCGAGTAGAATGGAACTTAAAAATTAATGGGTCATTCTCCACCAACTCACACGAAATCGGAAAAAGTTGCACCGACCCCTCTTCGATTTTCGTGAAACTTTGCTCTAAGGGGTAATTTTGGTCCCTGATCACGAATCCGAGGTCTATTTTTCGAAATCTCGTGACGGTGGGGCGGTACGACCGCTTTCATTTTTCTGGTGTTTTACTAAGACACGTTTTTCAGTGATTTGTAGCTCGCAACCGTGAAGAGATAGAAATTTGGTGTCAAAGGGACTTTTGTGTAAAATTAGACGCCCGATTTGATGGCGTACTCAAAATTCCGAAAAAAATATTTTTCATCAAAAAAAGTGAAAAAATAGTTTTAAAATTGATGCCATTTCCCGTTACTCAACTGTCAAAAATCGTGAGACATGACATTTTATGGGAAATTTAATGTACTTTTCGAATTTGAAATAACCCAGAAGGGTCATTTTTTCACTTAGAACTATTTTTTTCATTTTAAAACGTGTTTTTTCTAACTTTGCAGGGTTACATTTTAGAGTGTAACAGTGTTCTACAATGCTGTAGAACAGACAAAAACAAAAATTTTGATATGTTGATATAAGGGGTTTGCATGTATTCTTCACGAGTTATCAGAATTTTACAAAAAAGTTTTTTGAAAAAGTTATAATTTTGACCATTTTTGACCAGTTTTTCGAATTTTTAACCCGAATAGCTCAATCGTGTGCTTTTCAAAGTTTTATTTTTCGGAAATTTCAGCTAATTTTGCATAAGAATGACCCCTTGGGCGATTGTTGTGGCTTGTGCACTGCTTGTATGTGGGGATTTTCCGAAAAAAAAACAAACCGGTTACACTCACTCATCACAAAAATATTTTCTTTTGAAAAAAAAAATCTGATTCTTGCAATGCACAAGTCACAACAATCGTCGCACCCGCCATTTCAACGTTCCGAGAAAAAAAGTTTTAATGTTTGACCTTGAATAAACAAAAACTAGAGCACGTAATGCAAACAATAACAAACACGTTTTGTTTAGCTAACCATTCTGTGCATTGTCCCAAAGTTTGGTTGAAGTTGGTTGCCGGAGTCCCGAGTTATAATTACAAATGTTTACGGTAATCTAACTTGTACGTGCGTCAAACGCGTTCTGACCTGAAATCCCTTTGGTCGTACTTACATCAATTTTCAGGGTATGTTCTCGTAAGTACACTCAGAGCGACGTTATTTGAGATAATTTTACATGGAAACCCAAAGCATTGTCAAAAATCGATATTTTGACACTTTCACTATTCTGAAGCAGGCAAAAATATATGGGAAAACATAAATATTATTGGACAATTTTCTAATTTCATTAGGGGGTCCCATACACTTGCCCTTGAAAATTAGACATTTTCAAATGAACATATCTCGAGTTTGAAAAAAATACCCCTGGGATTTTTTAGCGTTTGTAGTGCTAATTCTCCCTTTTCGAATGCAACCTAGCGCTTAAAATCTGGCCATTTTCGAGATATTTGAGTTTTTAAATTGCACCTCTTTAACCTAAAAATTGTTTGAACTTTTGACCTTGTTAAAAAAAACCAAAATGTTTGTTTTTTGGAGCTCTAAAAGTGCTTGAACAACACTTTTCTTGAAAACTTAATCATGAATTGCTATTTTAAAAAAAACTGATTTTTGAAGGCATGCGTAGAATGCGTATATTGCGAGATATTTTTTCTGTAGTTCACAAAGTTGCTGGGATTGGCAAGTCCAACCACTTTCTAGAAGAAATTTCAATCAAGCCAAAAGTTGTCCCTTCCCATTTGCAACAACTCTTCTGACTGTTCTTACAAAGTTTACTCCTGACATTGAAATCATATTATTATTCATCTATTAATATTTTATTCAAAAAAGGTAGCATGTTGAAAATGAAATTTAAAAATCTTTCACTCATTCCCACTATGCCATCCTATACAAGCATAACACCCTCCACTCCAAAACGGGGACATCACCAAACCCAGACCAAAGTATGGGAGGTAGGAGGTTGTTGGGTGTTGCGGGCTCCAACCACAAAACAGCGAGGGTGGTAGCATAAAAGTGTGCCCGCCACCGTCACTGTGTGCGTGTTGTAACCACCATATCGCGCGGGGGGTGGTTGCGAATGGTTGCTTGTAGGGGTGAAGACATCAGCTTTAGTCCTAGTTTCGTGTGTGCTGTGCCGTTTTTATGCGCCGTCGCACAACCGCGCTTTGGGATTGTTTGTTGGGGGTTCGTTTGGTGAGTGTGTGCGTGCGTTGCTGGGAAAACTTGAGGATTTTCTTACGCTACTTATGGGCGAGTTGGGAGTGTGTGCGTGTCAGGACTCTTTCCCTTTGGCCAGGCTAGGTGAATCGAAATTCGACTTTTCTCAAATCGTCATTTATATCAGAACCAGTGTGAGGGTGACTTGGTGTCCTCCATATTTGCGTTTTGATATACTATCAAAAATCTGATCTTTGGAGAAGGATTTTTTCCAGGTCGATTTTCCACGTTTAGTTTCACGCGTCGCGTTGAGCAGTTAGTGAACTTGAGTTTTCTTTTTCGCTCGGATAATCGCTCGAGAATCGGAAGTGAATTCTGTTCGCAAGGATTTTCGACGGGTGAGGCAGTTGCATCTCGGATAACTCCACACAAATGGGAAAACTTTGAGACGAAAAGTGTGTCGTGTGTGAGTGTGCTCGCGAGTGAGTGTGTTCAGGGTGGAAAATCATCCCTTAAAACATCCCCGGAGAAAAAAAACGTGGATAGTCGATTCCCTAGAGGTTTCTGACCAGTTGAGGAATTCGCTGGAATTTACGACGGAAGTGGTCCAAGTCTAGTGCGTGTGTCCCCAAATGGACAGGATTTTGCCTGAAAAAAACGCGCTTTGCACATGTGTGAGTGAGTGATTGTGAAAAGCTACGTCGTCCACGTGTTTGCTTGTGTGCGTGTTTTCCACTAGCATCGGGAGAGAAAAAAGTTTATGTTCAGCAATTTTCAGCCTACATTTTCGTCACGCCAAACCACCCCGTGGTCACCTTCCAGTTCTTCCGGAAGTTTGGTTTGCGCGTTACGCACGACGGAAGTGAGACGATAACACAGTGCCGATTTCCCTCCGTGTCTAGCCACGATACGTAAATACACTCGGGGAATAAAAAAACGCCCGGAAGGAAGAAATTAGTGGATTTTGGGTGCCGAATTTCGTGGAGAAAAGCACGCGGAAAATCGGGGATGGTGTTGTGACACAGCGCAGGGGAAAACCGTGAGGGGTGTTGAGTGCGACAAATACACACTGCTATAGAGCATTAAAAAAGGATACACAAAAAAAGGAAAAATCGCGCCTTGGAATGGGAAAAAGTCGATGATTTTCGTTGTTACATAAAGAAGCAGATCCAAATCGCCTAGAATAAATTATTCACCGTAAACCTCAACCCCCCCTCAAACAAAACAAAAAGTGGACCTCGTCGTCGAGCCCTCAAGGAATCTACCACCAGCAGCAACCAACAAGATGGGAACCGTGCTGAGCTTTAGTCCGCGGGAGCGTCGTCCCATCTACTCGACGCACCACCACAGTGCGGGGACGCTTTCGTCCTCGAATTCGGCGGATTTTCCGCTGAACAACTACTCCTACGAGCAGCTGAATAATGTGAAAAACCGCGAGAACACCAAACCGCCGAACCTGATACAGCCGGTGCCGAACAACAGCCACACGAACGCGATCAATAATAATAACAACAATAACAATAACAGCCTGAACCTCGGCGGAAAGGACGATGGCAAGAACAATACAAACCGGGCGGAGGAAGGTAGGTTGGGGGTACCGGAAGTTCCTTGGAATTGATTAAAAATGTAACAAGAAGACTCTTCGTAATAGAAAGATACAATCAGTGGCTTATTGCTTAATATTTTCTAAGGAATTTTCGATTTCCATTATAATTGACTTCCGGTGTTCAAAAACAATATTGTAAAGCAAAAAAAAAAAAAAAATAAGCATGATTTGCGATAAGGAAGCTATTCTATGAAAAAGTTAATTTTTAGTAAACATTGTTTACGGACCAGCAATGTTTTAACAAAGCCTTCAATGTATTTGGAGCGACAGCATGATTTGAATTTTTAATGTTCTAAAAACAAAGGAAGTGTGAGGCTGAGAATATTTCAATGCCAGTTAACTATATTTCAAAAAGAACTGTCTATTACGTTATAATATGGCTTAATTTCCACAGGTGGGGAAAACCTTTTTTCGTATCTGACGGTTTTAATTTTGAACTATTATTTTGATATTTCAATTAAAAATATGTTTAAATTTTTGTCAAAAGTTGACCAAGTATACAGAAAAAGGCATTAAATGCAAAACATTTTTTTCTCTCGTCAAACAAAGAACAGGTTGAAAATAATCTCCTATATCAATCAATTCTTTCAATTCATGAAGTATTCAATTGTAGTTTTTAAATTGTTGACAATGTGCAGAAGATGATTGAAGATCTTTATTAGAAAAATGTTAGCCATCTGAAGAGCAGTTTTGAGAAAGTCTTCGTTTGCCCGCCACAAATCATTCTGATTTGTCCGGTAATCGCAAGAACACAGTAAAAAATTGTGTAAATTTGGAAGGTGTAATTTTGGAAGGTTGAATATTACCACTTTTATGATGTAATTTTACCTCAATTTAGAATTTTTTCGATCAAACTATCTTGAGAAAGATTCTACTTTAATTTTATTTTGAAACTTTTATAATTATTGTAGATATGAAGATTTAAAGTTAGATGCGTTACTACATGAGGACGGGATAATAAGCTATTACCTCTTGTACCACGTTGATTGGAAGCTTGGGAAAACATAGGGCCACTATGAGTGAGATTATTTTGACAAGCAAAGATTAGTAAAGATTACACCGTTTACTTTTGCCCTGTAGGCCAACAAGACGGCACTTTTTGGGCACAATTTTTACATATTCGTTATCTTCGGGAAATTCCACGTAAGCATAAAAAAAATTTCCCTTTACCTTTCTAAAGCTCAAAATTTGCTCTTGTTGACCCCTAATACATACCAAGAACGATTTTCTGCTATTTTACTCTTTGTGAAAAATGGTATCTGTTTAATAACACTTGCAGCCCCAAGGAGCTCCAAAAAGATGAAGAAGGCAACTTTAAAAAGGCGTAACTCGGCTATCAAATCGGCTATCAAATTAAATCAAATCTCATACAACTTTTAATCTGTGAGTTTTTTAATGTTTTTGTCAAGTAAATCAAAATTTTAAATATTGCCGTAAAAAAAAATAGTTGGACTTTCGAATGGTTCTTTAAATGATTGAAATAATTTTCATGCATTACAAATTATTAGTTGTTACATAGAAATTAAATTTAAATACCAATATTTTTAACAAAATATCAAGAACAAAAAATATAAAATATGGTATTTATTCTGGAACATATGTTCATGTATATATTTTGGATCCCTCTCATCATTCAAGAGATTCTTCCGGATGAAATGTAGCAAGAATTATCAAAATCGGTTAATATTTGGCTACTAACATTTCCTATATATTCAGTAAAAAGAAGTATGCAGTAAATTTTGTAGTATCCCAGACTATGCCTCTACGCATTTTTTTGCAATTTTAGTGATGATGGTGCCATTCTATAGCAGAAAATGTGAAAAACATGCAAAAAATTGAAAAATGACTGTAAAAACGTGGAAAAATTAGATAGGCAGAAAGTAATTATATTAGGTAGTAGAATAGGCCAAATACAACCAAAAACAAACATAAACTAAACAAGATAAATGCAAATTAAAATACTAAAAATAAAACAAGAAAAACATAAAACAAGAGAAGTAAAGTTTTTCGTAGAACAAAAGTTGCTCAAAAAGACCACCTGAACACGGGAAAAATAAATATTTTCGAAAAAAAAATTGGGCAGTTGAGGGTTAATTGCGGCTGCTAGAAATTAAAATCGTGTCTCCCTCTTAGGGTTGCAGGTTTTAAAAGTTTTATTTTTTCTGAATGGTTTTCACCTTTACATACTGAAGACACCAAAACAATTAGAAAATCTCTTCCCAAGATACAGATTTCATCTATAAGCTATTTTGAAGTTTATTCCTTCAGTTGTTTTACTCGACCCACAGACTCTGTCCCCAACTTTGAAATAATCAGCTGTTGAAAGGTAGTCCATATCTCAGCGCTTAGTATAGTAAGTATATGCAAGTAATGCTTAAATAACGAAATAATTTAGCTTCTAAAACTGTGTGAAAACGTGTATAGACAAACTAATGATAAAAAATGATGATTTGATCATATGAAGGCCCTCAATTTTAAGGTCGTAGATGGTGTCCTTCAATCTTGTGGCATTGACCGTCAATGATGCTTCTGAATTCATGGTCCAGAAATAGTAAATTGAAATGAATAATTAATCACGATATGTAAAATGCTTCTACACAAACAACACAAAGAAATTTTCCGTTTGATACATTCTTAAACAAGATTTGAATGTTTTTCTAAAACAAACACGGCTACCAAATGGCCGACCGGGAATGATGCCTTTTAGAGTCTTAAGCCAAATAAAATATACAAAAATTAAAATGTCTCGGAATCCGAATTTTCGTTGAGAGTTGGTATTTATCTTTGTTTGTATTTAATAATATATAAACTTATGCTTGTTTTAGCTCAAAATTTTTTTTTTCTTGTGATCGTGATCGTAATTATGGTTCCAGTCGCTTCAATTTGAGAATATCAAACACTCATATAACATTTTCTTGCAGGATTCATCGCCAACATCAACAGCATCAACAACAACATCAACAGCAACAACAACAGCAACAGCATACAGGAACGCAACCACAACAACAATAACAACAACAACAACACGGACAATGCTCGGATCCTCTCGGAGAAGAATGCCCTCGAGAAGAACCTCAAGAAGCACTCGTTGTTCATCAACGCGCTGTCCTGGAAGCGACTGGCGGCGTCCCATGGCAAGAAAAAGCTGGACAACCAGAAGAACAAATCAGCGAACCTGTCGTCGGCCACGTTCCGCACGCCGCTGACCGACACGATCCACCCGATGGTGGACAAGAACAAGAACCTGCAGCAATCGCAGTCCTTTACGCAGCCCATCAGTGGCAACCACCAGCAGCAGCAGCTGCAGCATGTTCAGATCGTCAGCGGCCAGCAGGTTCTGCAGGCCCAGCACCAGCAGCACTCGCAGCAGCAACCCCAGCAAACGGTCTACTTTACCCCCGGCGGTCCGAAGGCACTGCTGGCGCTGGACCTGGTCCGGGCCAACAACACGAACCCGCTGTCGCAGCCGGACAAGCTGGCACCGAAGTTGCCGCTGCAGCTGCCACTGCCACTGCAACCGATCATCAACCAGCAGCAAGCGCAGCAACACCAGAGCCACCAACTCGTCCAGCAGCTGCACCACGGCCACGGGCCCCGGAAAACCGTCATTCAGGTGAGTCGCGTTTTTTGCCAACAATTGAGTATTTAAGTTTAGTTAACGAATAATGTCTGCGGTAAACTTTACGCAGTAGACCTGTCCGCTTTAGAGCAATTCCAGCTCAAATCAGGAATTTTTCTGGAACTTTTGTACCCGACCCTCTCCGATTTCAATGAAACTTTTTAGACATGTTATCCTAGGCCTATATAAGCCATTTTTGTGTATATGGAGCCAATTGTACTCAAAAATGACATTTGAGAAGGGCGTGAGCGTTTTGAATATTTTTGCATTTCGTAATTTAAATATCGCTGTATCTCGAAGCCGTTGCATTGTACCAAAAAGTGGTCAAAGACAAACTTGTAGGAAATTGGACGGGCTTTCTGAAAAAAATACACTGAAACAAAAATACACGCCACTTCTATGAGATTTTTTGATTTTTAAGTTTAAAAGTGATATTTGAAGGTGATGTCACGATTTTTTTTCGTTCAAAATTTTTGAGGAAATAGCCTAAGATGTTACAAAAAGACTGACGAAAAATGCAGGATGGTATGTCTCTCCTAAAAAAATACAAAAATCATTTACTAAAACTGTTTTTTTGAAAAGTGGTCTAAACGTCAAAATTTTCAAAAACCGGTAGTGGGAATCGATTTCCCAGACAATTTTACATAAAAGTCTCCATATTGACCATTGTCCTATGTCCAATCCTTGGGAAGATACAGCGGTTTTAAAAATAAAAATATCGAAAAAATAGGTTTTTTGGTGGTTTTTTGCAATTTCTATATGACAGACTTGATTTTTCAGTCTCGTAAATATTTTTACCGAAAAGCTCGTCTAATTTCCCATAAGTTTGCCTTTGACAGCTTTTCAATTGGATGTATGGGCTTACAGATATAAGTTTAATTACAATGCTCATAACTGAAAATAGAATATTTTTTTCAGTGTGGTAGACACCTGAATACTAAATAAGCTTACGCAAATATTGAAACGAGTCAAATTAAAAAGCTGTCAAAGGCAAACTTATGGGAAATTAGACGAGCTTTTCGGTAAAAATATTTACGAGACTGAAAAATCAAGTCTGTCATATAGAAATTGCAAAAAACCACCAAAAAACCTATTTTTTCGATATTTTTATTTTTAAAACCGCTGTATCTTCCCAAGGATTGGACATAGGACAATGGTCAATATGGTGACTTTTATGTAAAATTGTCTGGGAAATCGATTCCCACTACTGGTTTTTGAAAATTTTGACGTTTAGACCACTTTTCAAAGTTTTAGTAAATGATTTTTGTATTTTTTTAGGAGAGACATACCATCCTGCATTTTTCGTCAGTCTTTTTGTAACATCTTAGGCTATTTCCTCAAAAATTTTGAACGAAAAAAAATCGTGACATCACCTTCAAATATCACTTTTAAACATAAAAATCAAAAAATCTCATAGAGGTGGCGCGTATTTTTGTTTCAGTGTATTTTTTTCAGAAAGCCCGTCCAATTTCCTACAAGTTTGTCTTGGACCACTTTTTGGTACAATGCAACGGCTTCGTCCCGCCCTATTGTCCCGCCCGTGTGGATCAATCGGACCGCGCACTGGACTCCAATCCAGAGGTCGCCGGTTCGAATCCCGCGGCGGGCGCTCTAAAATTCTATGTGTAAATATGGGTATTCGGCGCCGTCGCTCCGTGCCATACTTTCATACACTTAGGAGCCCAGGGCGGCGAAGTCCTTGTAGATAAAAAGGAAGACACTAGTGGTTGGTACTAGCAATGGTGGCCGACAGCTATAAAGTCAACTTCGTTTTTTTTTTTGCAACGGCTTCGAGATACAGCGATATTTAAATTACGAAATGCAAAAATATTCAAAACGCTCACGTCCTTCTCAAATGTCATTTTTGAGTGCAATTGGCTCAATATACACAAAAATGGCTTATATAGGCCTAGGATAACATGTCAAAAAAGTCAATTTCCTACAAGTTTGTCTTGGACCACTTTTTGGTACAATGCAACGGCTTCGTCCCGCCCGTGTGGATCAATCGGACCGCGCACTGGACTCCAATCCAGAGGTCGCCGGTTCGAATCCCGCGGCGGGCGCTCTAAAATTCTATGTGTAAATATGGGTATTCGGCGCCGTCGCTCCGTGCCATACTTTCATACACTTAGGAGCCCAGGGCGGCGAAGTCCTTGTAGATAAAAAGGAAGACACTAGTGGTTGGTACTAGCAATGGTGGCCGACAGCTATAAAGTCAACTTCGTTTTTTTTTTGCAACGGCTTCGAGATACAGCGATATTTAAATTACGAAATGCAAAAATATTCAAAACGCTCACGTCCTTCTCAAATGTCATTTTTGAGTGCAATTGGCTCAATATACACAAAAATGGCTTATATAGGCCTAGGATAACATGTCAAAAAAGTTTCATTGAAATCGGAGAGGGTCGGGTACAAAAGTTCCAGAAAAATTCCTGATTTGAGCTGGAATTGCTCTTTAACGTTAGCGAAAATAAAACCTATTTCTTTGGGATTCAGCCTTGAACATTATCTGAGTATGAGAATATTATTCTGAATAGAGCTTTAATTTACCCACAAGACTCAACCACAACCCGGTCATTTCCATCAATTTATGGGCGATCCCTTCCAAAATCCTTCATCATTTATAGCTTCATTGTTCGCTTTTTTCCCCCGAAACCAGTCGCAGTGTCTGAAAAAGCCTTCCTGGGACCCCGTCACAAGATGGTTCTTCCCAACTGACCAGACATCAATCACGGTGTCCTCCTTCCACCTCCCCCTAAAGGGCAAAGGACGCTCCGTATTGACGCGGGCTGTTGGCTGCCAAGAAAGTGGAAAAAAGAAAAGTCTTTCCCGCCCAAGGCCCATCTCAGCATCATCAGAAGCTTTTCCCTCCCCCTTTTTCTTCGATGGCAATTCGAGGCGATGTTGGAATCACGGTTTGGTTCACTGCACGTTTTAGGAATGTTCTACCCCGAAATGGTATGGAACAGGTTCGAACTTTACATTCCAAGGACCCAATGCGCGCCCAGGTGTTTATTTTGCTCTCTATAAATAAATCCAGTCCACTTTTGTACGGGGTCAAAAGGGGTGTTTGTGTGGTTATTCCGTGCTGCAGGGATGGGTTGAGACGGGGGTGATCCTTTTATAATGAATAAAACAATCAAAATTAATGGACCGTACGTGTTTTGTGGGAATGTAAAATAACATGCGGTAAATTTACGTAACGTGATTGGTTTTGCTAATTAAATGCATTGCAGTGCGCACATTGTTGTACAGATGGAACAACTTGAACGCAAATTTATTTGCAACATTGATGCCCATCCAGGTTTTTGAGCGAAGATGGCGTTCGAATGGTGAACGCCCGAAATGTCAAAATCGCGCAGTAGCACCAACATTAGAAAAAAAATGTGGCTGTCATGCCATGGCACACTTGTTCCGTAATGTTGGTACCACTGCGTGATTTTGACATTTCGGGCGTTCACCATTCGAACGCCATCTTCGCTTAAAAACCTCGATATCCTTGGGAAAAAATATGAGTCGAGAAGCGGCGTAAAAGAACACAATTGCATCACATATTAAAAAAAAAAACTAATAACAAACAATTATTTTTCGTCGTAGTGAAATTCTCTGAAATTTTGATCAATTTTCTACTATTTTGTGCATTGACGCAAAAAAATAGTGCAAAATTGCTTGGGGACCATCCATAAACCACGTGGACACTTTTTTGGGAATCTTTTACCTCCCCCCCCCCTCGTGGACAATTGTCCATACAAAAAAAAACTTTTTTGTATAGATCGTGGACAATCGCCATACCACCCCCGCCCCCCCTAAAGTGTCCATGTGGTTTATGGATGGTCCCTTGCCGGAGTTCCGAGTACCTGTAAATAAAAAGCAAACAGTACAAGGGCATTAGGATGTAATAGAAATAACTTTTTCGTATATTAAGGGGCTTGTTTCGGTGGCTAAACTGAGCCAAAATCCCGAATGGAACAGGTTCGAAGTTTACATTCCAAGGACCCAATGGCCTAATGCGCGCTTTCAATTAAAATCGAGTGTAGAATAGCTACAAGTCAAGCAAGTCTCTATCAAAAGTTTTACAAAATAAGTTGTTAAAATTATGAAAATTAGCTAAGGCCGTTGCAAATATTTTTTGCAGTTTTTGTCCATCGACTCTAGCCACGTCATGGGGAGGAGGGGCGTAGACAAATAAAAAAATATAAAATTTGAATGAAAAACGTTACTTAATCCACCTTTAGGTTGTTGGTTCCTTCCTCTTATTTATAGAGTGATTCCAACCCCCCTAAAGTGTCCACATGGTTTATGGATCGCCCCTAACGTGATCGCAGCACCAAAGAGGTCCTAATAAAAATAAGTGATGAGTAAAACAAACAGACTGCCTACAGACTTTTTGTCATGATTGTACATACACCGCCGTGGGAAATAGATTGAGGTTATGTAAATTCAGAGCATTTTTTAAATTGCTTGTTATTTTAGATTGGCAAGTCAGATCTTGAAAATTTTTAATCCACAAGAAAGGTCATTTCAGAACCGTTCTAAAAAATATATGATATGGCAGGTTTCCATGCTAAAACCACAATTTTTTTCAAATTGTGAAATTTATATGCAGCAGTTTTTTATGCATTTCAATAGGGACTTATGGGACCCCAAGACGAATCGAATGAGGCCAATACGGTCAAAATCGGCTCAGTCAGTGACGAGATATTCCAGTGACATTGATTCGGTACACATGTCTACATACGGCCAAACACACAGACATTTGCTCAGCTGGTGATTCTGAGTCGATATGTATAAATGACGGTAGGTCTAGGAGGTCTAATTAAAAAGTTCATTTTTCGAGTGATTTTATAGCCTTTCCTCAGTAAGGTTAGGAAGGAAAAAAGGGTTTTAAAATGCATTTTACACCTGCCCAGATGTTTTGCAATCTTTAGCCGGGACCGTGGTGTAGGGGTAAGCGTGATTGCCTCTCACCCAGTCGTCCTGGGTTCGAACCCAGACGGTCCCGGTGGCATTTTTCGAGACGAGATTTGTCTGATCACGCCTTCCGTCGGAAGGGAAGTAAATGTTGGCCCCGGACTAACCTAAAAAAAAAAAAGGTTAGGTCGTTAGCTCAGTCCAGGTGTAGGAGTCGTCTCCCTGGGTCCTGTCTCGGTGGAGTCGCTGGTAGGCAGTTGGACTAACAATCCAAATGTCGTCAGTTCGAATCCCGGGATGGATGGAAGCTAGGGTGTAAAAAGAGGTTTGCAATTGCCTCAACAATCAAGCCTTCGAACACCTAGTTTCGAGTAGGAATCTCGCAATCGAGAACGCCAAGGCAATGCTGTAGAGCGAATAATTTGATTTTTGATTTGATTTTGATAGTTTTCAAAATATCTAAGTATCTGCAAAATATTTTTTTTTCTCGAAAAAAAAAACTTTTTGCAGTACTGTACAACGGATTTCCCAAAAAAATAAAATATTGTTGATCGATCTCAAATATGCTAAATATGATTTTAAACGCAGGAAACTGCATTTCAATTTATTTTCAGTTCATTAAACCAACTTCTTTTTCCATTGAAATTTCGAAGTTTTTTGAAAAAAAAATTTTTGCCCCTTGATTTTTCGGAATGATTTGAAGAATGAGGGGGGGGGGGTCGACATAAACTTCAAAAAATATTTGCAAAGGCCTAATTGGATGGAGTTAGGAGCGAGAAATTGCCAAAAATATTAAAAATTTCTCCTATACATGAGCTCTCTGTTCAGGATTACAAAATTTGGCTTTTTTTTATTCGACTACGGCAAAATCAAACGTAGTCATTAGGGTTAGTGAATTTTTATGCTTCGCGGTCAGCGTGAAATTTTGTAAACAAATATTTCATCTAAAAAGCAATTTATGTATATTTTATAAGCTGAAAAGCGTGATATTAACAATTGAAGAAAAGAAAACATATATTTCAACAAAATTGTTACAAAATTTATCCTGAAATACCCTGAATTTGACTAGATTTTTTTTGAGAATCAGCAAGTTAGCAAGTATTTTAATTTCCAATAATAACTATTTCACTACAATTTCATTTTGAAGGCAGAAATATAAAAGATGTAATAAATCTTCTTATTTCTTCTTCTTATTTGGTTTATTCCAAGTATAAATTTTGATCCTAAAATCAGGCCTTTTTAATAAAACGATTTTTTCCCCAACCCCGTGAAATTTTCACGAAATTTGATGAGTAGGTTAATGGTCTACGTGGAAATTAGAAAATTTAAGGATTACAATTCTTAATTTTAAAGTGTTTGTTATAGATTATATTTTTGCATCTTGATTTTTTAGGTGAAACTTTTGAAGGTAGAGAACTTGTTTCGCAATGCCTATTGTAAGCCTTTTTTTCACTCTAAATCTTTGCTTTTGTGCTATCCAGTAGAAAGGAGAATGGACGGATTTGGTCCAAGGATGTACACGAACGGGAGAAACTTTATTCGAAAGATCTCGCCGAGGCATGAAAAAAAGTCTTCTGGACGAACTTTCTAAACCCCGGGGTTCAAAAGTTACAAGTTGTTGAAGTTTGAGTATTTTGGGTTAAAATGTACAAAAAATCATATTTTTGCTATTTCTAAAATCACTCATAAAATCCTTATTTTATTATGGATTTCGATCATCTTGACTTCACTCGACGCGTATCAACAAAAACTATAAGTTCTGATATGTTTTAGCATGATTGAAACATGACTTCTCTTGTCTTCATACGTTTGAATCGTTTGTGCAAGAGGCTTACCATAGAAACAAGTCGAAACTTGAAGGTTTTGAAACGGATCCTACCCAGATTGCTTCAGTTAGTATGGAAGGCTACAGTGCATTGTTGTAACAACTTATTGAGATGTTCTGGGTCTTCCAAGAACTCCTTGGAGTTAAGACCGGTGGGCCTACCGCCGTAACAAGCAAGAGGTCAGTGATTTTTTACCACTGATCATAACCGCATAACTTCAGTGAGTATGGTAGACTACTTTATTAATGTTTTGAAATGTCAAGGGTCATCCTAGGACTCCCTGTAGTTAAGATCTGTGGGTCTACTACCGTAACAAGCAAGATGTCGACCGATATTGCCCACGGATCATACCCGCAAAATCTTCAAGTTTCGACTTGTTTCTATGGTAAGCCTCTTGCACAAACGATTCAAACGTATGAAGACAAGAGAAGTCATGCTTCAATTATGCTAAAACATATCAGAACTTATAGTTTTTGTTGATACGCGTCGAATGAAGTCAAGATGATCGAAATCCATAATAAAATAAGGATACGATTTTTTGTACATTTTAACCCAAAATACTCAAACTTCAACAACTTGTAACTTTTGAACCCCGGGGTTTAGAGAGTTCGTCCAGAAGACTTTTTTTCATGTCTCGGCGAGATCTTTCGAATAAAGTTTCTCCCGTTCGTGTACATCCTTGGACCAGCTTCCATACAAATTTGCCCATTCTCCTTTAGAGAAGATTGGTGAAGAAAAATTACAGCTGATTGAAAAATATTATAAATAAAAGTATAAATATTACTTTCTGTGATTTAAACCTAAGATTTTCAAGGTTATTTTGACATTTTTCACGTTCCGTGAAACTTCCATGAAAATTGCAATTTTTGAACGTGAAAAAATCGCTTAGCCTAGTAGTTCGCATTTCTTTTTAGCAAGGTATTAAAAACACAATCTGAACATAAAGCTTAATTTCATCGATTATAACCAGCGTAAAGTTATTATTCTGTTTCATTTTATCACATTGCTTACTTACAATTAATATCTAAAATTTGTTATGCGAAATTTATTTAGGTAATACAAATATTTGCTCATAGGTCATGGGACAAACTTACTTTACTTTACAAATATGTTTATGGTGAAGCATGTATCTTCAATAAACATGAAAATACTGACAACTTGATAAATCAACATTGGAATTGTAAAATAAAATCTTTTTTTACGCGAATGCCTAGATATTACAATGTTTTTTTTTTTTTTAGATTCATGTTTGTTTATCTATAAATTTATTGATGAAATTTAAAGTTTATTCTAATCTAATCTAATCTAATCAGACCCTAGCGCAGCCAATCTTTCGAAGGGATCCTGGAGAGTGCCTTAGGTTAGATGACGCCTAGCACTCTTCTTGTCATTTATTAACATTTGTAGTGCGCCATTGCATCGAAATGCATTGAAACATCACAAGCGTTAAAGCGGCCAGGCCTACTGCGTAAAGCCGTATCGCAGAGATGATTCGTAGTTGGGTTGAGCTTGAGCACTAGCCTGTCCCATTTTGAGGTCATGTCGAGGAATTTCAGGTGCTCACTTCTTAAATGATAGATTATGATGTTAGGAACAATGTTTTCTTAGACAAGAAAAAATAATAAAATACTTTCTCGCACCCCCTAGTCGATTTACTGAAAAAAGTCACTTTTTTGAACAAATTTTCTAAAATCGCTTGGAATCAATACAAAAACTGTTTCGATCAGGTGTGTATTATCTTCAAACGATAGGTTTTTGTCCATAGATTAAGATGCACTATCAATATTGGACCAAAATTAAAGTTTTTGGACTCTCCCAGGCGGATTTGTGTCGAAAAAATATCATTTTTTCGAAACTTTTTTCAGAAATGTTCATTTAATTCAGGGTATCCTATTTTTCCCAGTGAAACCAATACATGCAGCTTGTAGGAAATTTCATGGCAAACATTTTTCCTTCTGAGAAAATGCAATTTCGACACTCCAGAGCCGAGATATTTGAGTTTTAGTGAGGAAAAAAGTGCCAATTTTCAAAATTTCTCAGAATTTAGAAGCAAGGCCTACTAATTACACGATGTAGCAAGCATATGTCTCAAAGGTCAGGGTATGCTTTTTATAGTAATTTTGGCCGCTGAATCCGAATCTGCAATCAAATTTCGTGTAAACAGTGATGTTTTGGAGCTACACCCTTTTGGAATGTTATTTGCATGTTTAAGAGGCAGTTTTTGTAAATATTGCTCCGATTTGGATGAAACTTTCAGCGTTTGTTTGTATGATACATGAGATGAACTCATGCCAAATATGAGCCCTCTACGACAAAGGGAAGTGGGGTAAAACGGGCATTGAAGTTTGAGGTCCAAAAAACATAAACAATCTTAAAATTGCTCGCATATTAGTAAAACTTCATCAATTCCAACTCTCTTAAATGCATTCGAAAGGTCTTTTGAAGCACTTTAAAATAAGCCATAGACATCCAGGATTGGTTTAATTTTTTTTCATAGTTTTTGCAAATTACTGTTAAAAATGTTTTTTTCAAAACCTCAATATTTTTTTGCAACAGCATCCAATACCCATACTCTTTTAGTTCAAAAGTTAGGGAATTCCATGGACTATAAGCCTACGGTAATAACTTTTTGGCCAATCGCAGTTTTTCTCATAATTTTTCGATTTTTTTATAAAAAACATTTTACAACTTAAGTTATTGTCCTGTAGGCATCATTAGCGGCACTTTTTAGTCTAACTTTTGTCATATTCGAAATCCTCGGGAAATTCAAACTTCAATGCCCGTTTTACCCCACTTCCCTTTGTCGTAGAGGGCTCATATTTGGCATGAGTTCATCTCATGTATAGACAAACGAACGCTGAAAGTTTCATCCAAATCGGAGCACCTCGATACGACCTCTAGAACAAACAGAGCAATATTTACAAAAACTGCCTCTTAAACACGCAAATAACATTCCAAAAGGGTGTAGCTCCAAAACATCACTGTTTACACGAAATTTGATTTCAGATTCGGATTCAGCGGCCAAAATTACTTTAAAAAGCATACCCTGACCTTTGAGACATATGCTTGCTACATCGTGTAATTAGTAGGCCTTGCTTCTAAATTCTGAGAAATTTTGAAAATTGGCACTTTTTTCCTCACTAAAACTCAAATATCTCGGCTCTGGAGTGTCGAAATTGCATTTTCTCAGAGGGAAAAATGTTTGCTAAGAAATTTCCTACAAGCTGCATGTATTGGTTTTGCTAGGAAAAATAGGCCACCCTGAATTAAATGAACATTTCTGAAAAAAGTTTCGAAAAAATGCGATTTTTTCGACACAAATCCGCCTGGGAGAGTCCAAAAACTTAAATTTTGGTCCAATATTGATAGTGCATCTTAATCTATGGACAAAAACCTATCGTTTGAAGATAATACACACCTGATCGAAACAGTTTTTGTATTGATTCCAAGCGATTTTAGAAAATTTGTTCAAAAAAGTGACTTTTTTCAGTAAATCGACTAGGGGGTGCGAGAAAGTATTTTATTATTTTTTCTTGTCTAAGAAAACATTGTTCCTAACATCATAATCTATCATTTGAGAAGTGAGCACCTGAAATTCCTCGACATGACCTCAAAATGGGACAGGCTATTGAGCACTGAATGTTCGAACAACAACACAATTCTGAATCGACAGGGGAGGAAGAAGCGTGGGGACACACCACCATACGCTCCGAGATTTGGTTGTATTCGTTGGGAGCACCATGCTAAGAAGGTTTGGTACTCCGGGACCCTCTGGGATGGGACATTGTATTTCCACGAATGCCCTGGACACTATTTGCCGTGGTTATAGCGCCACAACTCGCTCTCTGTAACAGTATTCCTAATTCCAGTTCACGCTCACCAAGTCGTCATAGCCTAGTGGTTAGCATTTTTGCTTACCAATCCAAAGGACGAGGGATCGAACCCCGCCTCGAGCGACTTTGATTTTTCGTTCATATTCGTCATTTCAAATTTCTATGTTCTTAACTTTCTCGTTGGAGCAGATGGGAATCGAACCCAGAACCATTCGCTTACAAAGCGAACACCGTAACCAGTCAGCCACGGCCGCTCCTCTGATGAAATTTAAAGTTTATTGAATTATAACTTGCTTCCATCCCCTTATCTTGCAAACAAAGATGATGATGGATGATCATTGCGCAAATTTTCATAATTAAACTCGATTTTTTTTGTTGTGTAATACTTTTAATATTTTTTTTAACACGAATTTTAATTTTTTTTTCTTTGATTCAAAATTGGATGGATGGTTTTTTTTTTCATTTGCAATCATTCTCTGGGTAAGAAATGCATTTTTAAGAAATTCTGGAAAAGTCGGAAAAATCGGGAATTCGAACATGGGATTTAAGTGGCCACCCCGGTTTGAAGCATTTTAGGTTCATATTTGTTAGGACTTCGAACATGGGTTCATTCGAGTCAGGACTGTATACCAAAACTTGTGCAGGGACCTACAGGAAAGCAACACACACACATACAAATGCCCAAAAAACGTGAAAAATCATTCCAACATAAAATCACTTCCAGCAATCGCCAGTAATGCCTGTAATTTCGCTTGTCACCCTTCGCTCAACCGAAGGGGTGCTACAATGATTTACATTCCCGAGGACCAATTTCCCTCCTCTCGCACTTCCCATTTTTAAGGGGGTACACCAAGTTCCCGAGCACAATCCACCTGATTGTGCCAGTAGCAAGTGTACCTCAATTTTCCGCTCAAATGCACTCGCATTTCCCTTTTTTTTCTTTCTGGACAACCTGACAGTGGAGGGGGACCATCACCCATAGAATCGGGATCTCCCGAAAGAAAGAGGACACGGGCCTCGGAGCCCGAAATGGTGGCACCAGCCATCAAAAGTGTTTGGAGGTTCAGCGTTTTATTGGCCCGCTGGGGATTGGGCTTTTTCCTGGCGTTTTCTTACACTACTTGAGAGGGGGTTACTGTAGATTGGAGTTAGTTTGAGTTGACTAAAAATTGTTTGGAGG
This sequence comes from Culex pipiens pallens, assembly GCF_016801865.2. Lineage (NCBI taxonomy): Eukaryota > Metazoa > Arthropoda > Insecta > Diptera > Culicidae > Culex > Culex pipiens. The sequence goes on from NC_068938.1 coordinate 44,777,201, forward strand.
AATTTTCAGATGTTTTTATTCTAAAATTGGCCAATTTACAAGTTTCATTAGGCGCACTAGGGGAACTTTTGAAGAATTTTCCATCAGGAAAGGATCCAAATTTCCCCACATTTACGATAACTTTGTTTAGCCAAGTGGTTGACACGGAACGGGGCCTACAACGTGCATGTGTTGCATGTCTTATTGGCGACTGCTGCTGTGTGCTCAAGGGTCGCGTCCCGGTTCGTCCATCATTATTGTTTCCCCGTCCCGGCTTAGAACTTCGAGGCACGGAACGGAAAAGCGTGTTCTGGAATGTGATAGTCACGGGGGTAGGACGGCTTTTCCGATACTGGTGGCGTTGTTTTGTGTGTCAGGTTTGGCCGGGTTCACCTTGCCAACCAACCAACCAGTCAGTTGTCAGCGAAGCCGGTTGTTTTATTTATATTACGGGTTTTGGGCTGGCCGATTCAGGCTAAGCACCTTCTTCGCCACAGGTATGACTCACCCATAACAAGGCAGGGCCTCGATAAGTTTAGCTTTTGGGAAAAAAAAATAAAAGACCAGAAGAGCCCAACTCAAACGTCACAATAAAAATTCGTTGCCTAAGGATACAACGTGATTGCTATCACGTGGCACAGTCGTAAAATATTGGTTGGTTTTAAAAGTCGCAGAATTTTTTGTCAGATTTATTCGTTGGAGCTTTATAATTTAACCATTTTTTTAATCACAGAACAAAATCTAGATTTCGGCAGTTTTCTACAACTAACACTTCTTTCGTCACTAATTACAAATTTGAAATTTATATTTATTGAAATCTGGAATTCAAAAAAACTTATAATTTATATTTTTTTCAGATCCGAGTATTCAAAGAAAAATCAGAACAACATTACCAGAAATTGAAAAAAAAAAAACGAAATTTTCAATTTTGTTTGATGCTCTAAAAAACTGGAAAAAATCAATCAATCGACATATTTTCCTCAATATGACCAGATTCCTACCATCACAGCTCATTGTCCACAAATGAAAATACCTTGGGGCACCGCACTCGTCGGCCGAAAAAAAAACAGAAGAAGCAAAAAATCGGGAAAGCATGTAAAGTGGAAAAGCTCGTTCGGAAAGTGATTTCCAAAAGCGTTGAAATGTGTCTCTGCCAGTGATCGATGGATCACCGCTGCTGGCAGCGACTGTATGATTACGTGCTTATGTATGCATGCACACAAACATACACGCAAACGATATTCATAACTACACACGCAGGAGCTTTATGCCGCGTAAATAACAATAAAATTCCAATAAAAAAAAAGTATACAAAACCCCCTCCCAGTGGAATTCGTCATAATCGGTGGCGCAGGAAAACGCGATATAGAAGTTTTCCCAAAAAAGAACAACAACAAAAAAAAAACAAGGAGCAGCCATCCATAATCACACCAGAGAATAAGTAATCGCAAATCGATCGGCTCATGGCGCTTTAATGTGTTATTTGGATGGCGTCTTGAACGAAAATAACACCACTTTAGCGATTCCACGTGGTATTGGGAGTTGAGGTTAGAGCACTAGCACGTGGAGTTTTTTTTTTTGAAAATGCTTTATAGAAGGGATTTGTAGCGAAAATTGATTCCATTTATTATTATAAATAGTTTGGTAATCAAACCTTAAATTCTTCCAATTTGGTAATAATAATAATAATGATAATAATTGGATTAAGTTTTTGTGAAATGCCATGAAATTTTAACACAACGTGGTTCCGAATTGGGTGAACGCTTGTTCACAATTTTGGGAACTGATTTTCCTCCGTGTGAGGGGGGAATGAGGATACGACAGAAATCGCAAACCGATCGGCGTCTTTAACGTGTTTGTAAGTTATAGTCATTTTCAGGTATCTTTTGAAAAAGGTCGCAGTTTTCTAATTTTTAAAATTAGTGCCCATGCCCACCTTTGAATAAAAATTGTTTGAAAAGCTGAGAAATTTTTCTTCATTAAGTTTTTTGATCATCGATATGTTGGTAACAAATGATCCGATTTTCAATGTTGAAAAATAAAAAAATGTGAAATTTTCTGCTCTTTTCGATAAAAATTATATCATAATTTAATAATCCAGAATAACTATTTGTACATTTTCAATTTTGGTATAGATTCGTGGTTCAGAATTTCATGAACTCTTATTCAAGATTTTGGCAACTCATTTTTCTCCGTGCACTGAGAAAATCTTTTTTTTACAAAGTTCAATAAACAAAGTGTAGATTTTTCTCTGCTCTTAATTTTTTTCAAGATTGAGCAAACATTATATTTAAAAATAAAAAATAGCGATTTTTTAAAGTCCCTGAAAATTATTCCATATTATTAAAATTTCACTGAAATTCTTTATTGATTTCAAATTTGATTTAAATTAAAAAAAAAGTCAAACAACCTTTATTTACATTTAAAATTATCACCATTTTTTCTTTATATAAGCTTTTTTGCCTATTCTAGCATGGCAAGATGACATTTTATGTACCGTTGAACATACAAAAAAGTGTGTTTTTTTTTGGAAATCAATTTTTAGTGACAAAAAATGATTTCAAAATTCAGCTTATATTTTTGTCGTGATTCAGATTTGCTTTATGCGTGATATATTTTTTCAGTACTGTACATTATAACTTTATTTATTTTCAGAATATGTTATAATGAGCCCAAGAATACAATCAACAAAATGCATTTTAAATTGTGACTGCCATAGATTAAAAAAAATACCTCTTGTTTTTTTTTGGTTTGTTTATGTGACTTTACGAATGTCTCGAAAATGTGTGTCCAATGTCTTGAAATAAAAAAAAATACATTCACTCTACTATTTTAAAATCTAATCAAACTCAAAAAGTTTAACAACATTCAATAGCTTAACTTGACTGTTTAGAATAATGCAAAAAGAGTGAAACAATAATAAAGAAATAATTTTGATAATTTTTTATTTCATTTCAGAATTCATGTAATGTTCATTCCCTTGGAAAATTTTAGTTTTCCAAATTCAGAAAATCTTGCCAATTTTAAATTTTTGATAAACTATCCAGATCCAGAAAAATTGTAGCTCAGAAAATCCTTAATTGAGTTTTATTGGGCAACAATAAAAAGCATGATGTTCAGCAGTTAATTAATAAAAAAGTCTTCTGGGGTTGGGATTGTTAAAATCGAAAATGTCTTACATTCTATTATTACTTTTTTTTTTGACATATGTAACGAATTATGAAAATATGCTTTATAGGAAATTAAAAAAAAAACTTTAATTATTGCTTTGAAAAAATCAAACTAATTCCAGAAAATAGAAATGTGATTATTTTCATATTTAGTCTACATTTTTGGTCAGTAAAATTGTGTTTTTGAAGCGCTTCAAACTTATAAATGTTTGTCAGATTTTTAATGTATTATCCTATTGTCAAATTCAATAATTATAACACAAAATCAAAACTATACTTTATTCCAATAAATAAATCGATACTAAACGTTCTCGTTCGCAGAACGTGCAGAAACTGGACCGTTGGTTGGCCACCAACTCGCCCCAGCGAAAACCTCGTCCTCAGGTGGCACCAGTAATTCCATGCCATGTGACAGTCGGATATTAATTAAACAGTACGTCGCGACTGTGCGAGCACTGCTGGACACATGTGCAAGTTGCCCCATCACGTTCTTGGTGGTTACAACCACATGCTCATGTGTCATCTTTTTTGTTGGTGCTGTTCTGCCTCAGTCAGTGCCACGGGCAAGCAAGCAACCTTCGGGAGCTTTTCTTTTGCAACGGTGGTATGTTTGCCATCCGGAACACGTTCTCTGACACTGGCAGCGAAAATGGCAGAAATTAAAACTGTGTGTATGTGTGCACTTGTAATACGACATTATTCCCTGATTTTTATTAGTATTTATGGGTGCCATTTTTCTTCACAATTTCGGAAAAAGTCACGGGCAATCTGTGAATGTGTGATTAATGGTCGCAATTTGTTACAAATGCAAATGGGGTGACAAAAATACGATTTCACTTGCTTTGCCATAATGGCGTCTACTATAAAAGTTGACACTTTGACTTCTTTGTTAGCTAAATCCGTCTTTATTATGAAGGCGTCATCGAATGTAATTCTGTAATTTTAGATCACATTGTGTCCAAGACCTTGCTAAGGATAAAAATAAATCTAACCTTATCCAAACTATTTCGATTTGTTTTGGAACTTTCGTTGGCGATAATCATCTCGAAAGCTTACCCATTTGAATTAGGTAGCTTATGTCGACCTTATTAAAACAACTTCTTCTCACCTTGCCCCAAATTCTGCTCCCCACCACCAGGTGGGGAGGCCAAGGCAACCTGAAACGCGATCCTTACAAATTGGGTGCTTGAACCGATTACGGAATCGAGCTGAGAAGGATTAACCTTGCGTTTTTGTTTGCTTTCGCTTTCAAAAAAAACATCCCTCTATTTTTACCTTGCCTCATTATAGCTTTCTCGGAGAGAGGCGGGTGTGTGTGTGTTTAACGTAATGAAAATTCCAAGGAATCCGAAGCCTTTTCTTTTTTCTTCCTTTCTTGTACGAATCTGCTGCGGCGATGATGGCGTCTTTCATGGCTGGAGCCATCAGGGGCAGACTCGGTTTCAATCAGAGTGGGCTGCTGGGTGGCCGCCATGTTGTACAAATTAATTTAATTTTTCATGGTGTCGAGGAAAAGTTTTTCTTTGCGACCGTTGAAGGAAGGGGTGAAGCATCAGATCACGTCGCAATTCGTTCGAGATTTTGAATGGTTGTTTTTTTTTAGGATTTTAAACTTAAACTCCGAGTATTGCATATTATAATCTGTAGCTTTTGTAATTAAAATTCAATATTCTAAAATGAATGTGGGTCATTCCTTTCCAAGTGACCAGGCGTTAAACATATACCGTCAGTGGGGGTGACTATGGGTCAAAAAACGATACACCTCTCGTAATTTCTTAATAACAAAAACAATTTAAATAACATCGAAAATCTTTCAACGTAGGCTTGTTCTTAGATAGTTTACTGACATTTTCCCAAAATATGGTGGATTTTGATGAACACTACCTTTAATGCCAATAGTTTGAAAATTGACCCAATCTCACCCCTTAGATGGGGTGACATTGGGTCAAATGAAACTAAACTGTTGCTCAAATACAACGATATGGTAAAAACAAGTCATCCAACAGTGTTTCTTGTTCGAGGGAATCGTATTGACATGCTACAATGTTTGAAGTGGAGATTTTCAAACATTTGGGTAGTTTTCGAGCAATTCTAACAAAAATATTAGAAAAATGATTTTTCGAGAGGTCATTTTTAGCCAAAAACGTACCTCAACTTTAGACAGCTGCCAAAATAACCGGATTTGTTCTAGGAACAAGATTTTTTCAGCGAAGTCATCTTAAGATGACCCCTACACAACCCTTTTAACAGAATTCAGTTTCATTGAGCAGAACCTGAGAAATGGTAAAATCCGTAAAAAATCACTTTGACCCAATCTCACCCCCCAGACCCAATGTCACCCCGACTGACGGTACCATTTTTAGATCTTTTAAAAACCTTATTTTTGAAATGCACTTCCTAATAAAAAACTTAACAAAAAGTCAACTTTTGGGTAAGTAAATATGAAGAATTTTGGACGTACTCAAAATTTACGTGCAATGTTGCCAGATGATGAGCATTGTGCGTTTGCAGTTTTAAAGTGATTTGATTAAGGTTTGGAAAATGTAATTTGGAAAATGAAAAATTTTGAGATGTTCAAGCACGGTCATGATCTGAGATTTGACGAAAATTAAGTGGAAAATGGATTTCCGAAAAATTGTGAAGTTTTGGAGCTTTGAAGTTTAGAAGATTTGTTGCAAATAGAAAGAAGCAACTTTTGGTTTATTGAAAATTAGGGTGGTTCACGATTAGGGTGATTTTCAAAATTTAACTTTTCAGGAAAATTTTAAGGATCTTTTTTGTCTTTTAGAAAGTTTTTGGGATTGCCAATCTAAAGAACTTTGTCGAAGACAACAAAACAATTTCTCGCAATCATCCTACGACCAAAGTAGCAATTCAGGGTTAAGTTTTAGGGAAAAGTGTTGTTTCGGACACTTTTTGAGCTCTAAAAAGCAAACATTTTATTTTTTGGACAAGTCAACTTAGACTTAAGAGTTAAAGTAACAGTTATTTTAAGGTAAAAATGATGCAAATTTAAAACTTAATTATCTCCAAATTTGAAGCGAGTGGCTGCATTCGAAAAGGAAGACAAACGCTGAAAAAATCACATGCGTGTTTTCTTTAAACGCGAGATATTTTCATTTGAAAATGACTAATTTTCTAGGAAAATGTGTACGGGACCACCCTAACAAAATTTGAAAATTTTCCATGTTTTTCCATGTAATTTTGCCCACTGAATCGGAGTCTGCCCTCAGAATTGAGCCAAAATATCGATTTTTGGTCATATATTGGGTTTCTAAGTAAAATAATTATATTCCAGGCGCTTAAAATTTGGCCTGCGCTTTTTCGAGATACCGTAAACCGGGGTGACTTTGATAGGATTTCAATTTGTTTTTGGAATATTTTCCAACAGGTTTTTTTTCAAGCTTATTATTTTTATAACATGTACTGAGGTAGGCCACACAAAGTCAACGCACTATTTATGAAAAAATGTTTTTTCAATAGTGTTTAGAAAAATATTTACGTTAAAAATTCTTAGTGACTTTGATAGTTATAGTTTTTGTTGTTTAAATCATATTTAAGATGTTAACATTTTATTTGTACGTTAAATGTACCATCACTGATTTGGTTTAAAAAAAATCAATGTTTATATTTAGTTAACTAAGTTTATAAGCTTTTAAACAAAATACATATAAATTTCTGGTAAAATTGTCAAAAAGTCGGAATTTGGCCTGAAATTTGTTATAACTAGTTTTGTTTATAAAATTTTTCAAAGCAAGAATTACAAGTTTTCACATTTTACATGAAATGTGTTCAACTGAAATTTTTTTTATTGTGTTTCAAAACACATATTATTTATTATTTACAAACTTATTTAACCTTCTCCTACAGGAAAATTGTCTAAAAATTCCGAAAATACATTCCGTTTTCCGATTCAAAATCATGTTCATTGAGAAAATCATGACACTTCGAGAAGTTTAAAATAATGACTTTCATCAACATTTTCATAACTATAGTTAACTAACTTTTTAAACTTTTCAAAATTTTATGAAAAGTTCTTCTTGAGGTACTTTGAACACTTCTCTACCACGGTCAGTATGATTCTAAACCATTCCGTACGTATTTTAATTGTACTCTTCAAACCTACCAAAGTCACCCCGTTTTACGGCAATTGAGTTTAAAATTTGCATCTTTTTTACCTTGCAATGGCTGTTACTTTTGACCCTTAATTCCAAATTGACTTGGCAACAAATAAAAATGTTTGTTATTTAGAGCTCTTAAAATGCAACCAACATCACTTTCAAACATTTTTCGAAGCGCTGGGTATTTTTAAACATATTTTTTTAATGAAATAAATCATTTTGAAAAAAAAAATCAACAAGATCATTGTTTTCGATACAATATCGGTAATTATAAGCAATTATTTTTTTGGCCATAAAAGTAAAACATTCGTTTTTTTAAGACATAAGAAAATTCTTAAGATTTGCAACACGGAAGTTCGGCAAAATTACAATTGGAAATAGTGAGTTTTAATAATTTATTTTAAGGATCATTTTAAGAATACCTTCAAAATGATTTTTTCAATCAAACGTGAATTTTAGCCGAGAAAAAAACTTAATTCAAACAACTTCCCTCCTGCCAGTACTCTCACCCCGCATTAACGCAAACCATTATTCCAATTTCCAAACTTCAATTACATCCGCATTTCGGTGCGAGCATTCACCCATAACGTGGTTAAATCCGGTCCTTGCGTAAGCAAAACACCTTTGGGACGCACTCAGTTTAAAATTTTCATAACGGTCTATATTTGGACGCCAAATCCCGGAGTTGGGTGGTTGAAACCTTTTATTTTTTCATCATCCCGAAACAATCCCAGGCGTCGTCGCCAGGTTGAAAAAGAGGTTAAATTGCTTTTATTGATTTTCCGGTGACGCGGGGAGGTGGCCTGCGGTGGGTGGTTGTTTTGAACCTCGTTTCCACACCCTCCAGCAGGGTTGTTATGTATAAATCCATATCAAATTCGAACCTCCTCCGTGTGTGTGTGGTTGGATTTGGTTCTATTGTGTCGCTTTTCACAATACAAAGTTTTACCTCATGATAAAGAAGTAAATATAGCCTAGTTGTCACATGGGAAGTATAGAAGTTCATGGCAGAACACGTGGTTTAGTGTAATAATAACTTATTTTTAAAATTGCCAACGCCGAATCTACGTGACGCAATTCATATTTCAACAATCTTGAAACTTTCAACGAAAGTAATCAAATTTTTCCGGCGTGGTGAAATTTCTAATGCGTGCCCGGAAGCGATATTTGATTTCAATTACGAGTCTCACCCCCCCAAGAAACGCCGAAATAATTGCTGGAAATTCCTCCGAAAATAACTTTCCTGTGCTGGGCCCCAGCCTGAACGCGACAACTTTCGCCATTTTCCTCCGGGCGATACATGCAAACTTCACTTTACCGAACAGCGAAATGCAATCATTGCAGCGGCCGAGGTTCCAGACGACCCGGCCAGCCGTCTGGTTCTGGGGAAAAGTTTTCGCACCCCTCGCCGATGTCTGCCTTTATTGCGACGAGGGATTTGCTCCCTTTAAAACAATTTAAATAATCTACAAATTTGTAATGTTTGGTTTAGCGTAGAATTTATCGCGCTTTCAACGAATGAAAAGACGCAAAAATGTTTAAATTACGTTTTTTTGTAGAAATCTACAAAAATCTTCAATCATAATTCCTTCATGAAAATCCCTGGATCAACAGCCCTTTTTCTAACTCCTGAATCCTGATGTAACGCAATTTCACCCACTCCCTCACTGTCTGGCACTGCTTCAAGCAGTAATTACAATCCACCCTCCTCCCCCTAATTTAGGTGCGTACGGCAAATGCCACCCCTGTGTTAAAAATAGCAAAATATCCCCTGAGCTGTTTGTAAGTGTATGTGTGTGGTGTGCAAGGAGGGGTTGATTTGAACCGTTTACAAGGTGTGAGGAATAATGAATGTGTCGTCATATGAACCACAACAAGTGCAGCAGCAGCCCTTGTTAAGGTTGTAGCAGATTGCGATACTCACTCCTGAGTGTAACATGATTTCGTACACAGAAAAAAAAATCATGGTAATATAACATCTGGGAAGGGGTACATCTTTTATGTCAGAAAAAAGTGTGATTTTACCTCTGAGAATGTGTAATTTTACCACTTTTCTGATACAATGTCACTTTTTCAGTCTAAATTGAGGTAAAATTGCATCATACTAGAGGTAATATTCAACCTTTTAAATTTACAATATTTTTAACTGTGCAAGCAACACAGTTAAAAAAGAGTGAGTCTGGAAAGTATAAAGTTTGAAGGTGTAAATTTACATCATTTTGATGTGTTTTTAGTCAATATTTGTGGGGAAACGTAGAAAAACTTATACAAGAAGTGAATTAACAATATTTTTGAGCTTAAAGTACAGCTAACTTTGACACAATATGTGTCGACATTTTTAGCTGCAATATAATTATGCTTGGCAAGATATTTTTACATTCTGCGGTTCTAGAGAGCGTCAGTCTGGCTACTGTGCAAAGTGCGGCGGTCTGTTCTGAACTGTAGGTTTGCTGCGACTATAAATTGATAGTAAAAGATTAGATTCTTTTCAAATTTAACTTAAACATTTCAAAATTGTTAGTTCACAGATTGCCACCGTTACTAAGTTGAAGGGCATAATACAAATTGCTGGTTAAATTAGGGGAATTTAAATTTTTAGGACACAAATGGCTCATTACGTCTGAATGGATTATTTTTTAACAAGCTGCTGCTGCTTTTTCTTGACGTTTTTAGCTTGTTTGCTTATTCAGCCTCCTGTGATCAACATTTGATTTTACGTTACTTTTCTCATACAATCTGCAGATTTTCCGAAATCGATTCCAAAGTGGCCAAAGTTGTCATTTTTGATGTAAGAACCTTTCTTGGACTTAAACGAACCCAACGCAACAAAGAGCACCTCGATCCGACGCTCCGTATTGAACTGATTCGCGTTCGAACAAAACCGTCGAAATTTTTTAAATAGATTTCGTACAAAATTTACAAACCAAACATAGGGGAAATATACCCATTTTAATCACTCTAAGCCGTTCCACCAATTCTCATCACTTTTGCCGTTTTCCGCTATTAAATCAACATTTTCAGATGTATCAACAATGTAGAGTTGCTTGCTCACTTTTACTTGAGCTATTTATTACTTTAGAACAGTCAAAAACACTTTAGGAAAGCTGTAATTCATGATCAAAGTGCTGATAGGCCGATAATAGAAATAGGCTGAGAAAGGTCATAGTTCCCCTACTTACACTCAAAAAAATGAGTTCGCGTAAACGTGAACAGAGTTCATGCCATTGAGAACCAGGAAGAAAACTGTTCAACTTTTATACACCCTTACCAAAAATCATGATTTTTTGAGTTCCAAATCCCACTTTTCTGAGTTCAGGTACTACAACCATAAAAATGGTTATATGGGTTGAACTGAAAAATTCGTATGAAAAGTGGGATTTGGAACTCAAAAAATCATGATTTTTGGTAAGGGTGTAGTGCATTGCACCATGAAAATGAACAGTTTTCTTCCTGGTTCCCGTTGGCATGAACTCTGTTCACGTTTACGCGAACTAATTTTTTTTGAGTGTAGAAAAACGTAATACTATTTCTCCCCACTTACCCCACATTTAATAATGCATGCGTGTCTTGCAATTATGCATACTTATTACACACTACAAAAAGCAACTCATGCAACAAGCCTGTTAACTAACATCAGTTAGGACTCCAACACCTGCGAAGGGAGCGTTCTTTTATTACGTAACGCGAAAAATCGGACTTTTAGACCCCCTCCCCCCCCCCTCGTAACAAAATTTCCATACAAATTTTAAAAATTTTGTATGGAGCGTAACACGGCCTCCGACCCCCCCTCTCCCCCTACTGCGTTACGTAATAAAAGAACGCTCCCGAAGATGGTCGTAATCGTTCCAAAGTTTAGCAAATCCTACGAATTGTACGACTACAATCTCGTCTTTATTCGTTCTTTGGCAAATTTCTGCGGTTTGGACATAATGGCTGAGGATTATAAATTTAACCATCGCACGGGCTGCTGCACTCTGGTTGTTTTATTTTTTCTGCTGAGTTCGAGTTATAGCATAGTTTTCTACTATCCCAGTTATTATCGGATGTGTGAAATATTTGTCATATACTTATTCGCTCTTCAGGTAAAAAGCAGTTTTCATTTATTCTTTCATTATAAAAAAATAAATTTATTTCATCCAACGCAGGGCATTGTAAAGTTTTACTATGCATTCCAACATCGTGATTTTTACAAACTCATGTATCAACGACTGCGACGGTTGCATTATCTTCATCGGAACCACCATCAAATCAATTCAGAACTTCTGTCTCTGATGAAATGGATTCATGTGGTGTCAAAAACAATGACAGGAATTTACATATCTGCTGGACTTTGCTACACGCTGTACCCATTTTATGTGAACTGGGCCTGTAACGAAAAGGTTCTCATGATTTCACTAAGGGTTCCCTGGATCAACAATGATTCACCTTATTTTTACTTTTCAATGATGAGCTATCAGGTCCTCTTATTTGTCATTGGATTGGCCGGATATGCTGCCAGTGATTCAGTAATATTGCTTTTTGTGGCGAATACCAAAGGATTTGTAAATATTTTTGCGAACGATGCTAAAGAATTGACCAAACTACTCAATTCGAAGAAACGTAATCAACGAGTCATTCGGAACAATGTGAGAAAAATTCTGGTTCAACATCAAGAGATTATCGAGTAAGTTGCAACGATACTTTGAGAATGTCATGCAATGAGAATCTTTTCAGATATGTTTCAGATCTCGACGAAAGATACATTGTGATATGTTTTGCGCAGGTTGTCACCGCCACTTTGGCCATGAGTATTATTCTATTTCTAGTACACAAGACAAGGTATGTTCCGGGATATCCCTTAGTGCCGGCTGCATTTGGGCAGCTCGCTGAAATATGTTTGCTTGGAACAGTTTTGACAGTGCAAGTTTGTTTAAGTGTGTTTTCAGTGTTGAAATCGTTATAAAAATATTGAATTTTCAGAATGAAAACATAATTAGCGCCATCTACAACATTGACTGGTACTTGCTTAAAGAACCTGAACGTAAATCCATTTTACTTATGCTACAAAAAAGTCAAAATTATACCGAGATGAGCATTGGAGGTTTTGCATCACTAAATGTTGAAACATTGGTCGCAGTATGAGAGTTTTGAAAATTTATAGAATACCATTGATCACTATTTTTAATTTCAGATAATGAAGACCGTTTATTCCTATTTGATGATGCTTATCGAGTTCATCGAGTAGCACTTTGAAAATCTCATTAAAAAAATGTTTAGATACAAAAAAGCAAAATTTTCCTTGAGAGAGTTCACACATGTTGCGAACATGTGGCTCACGTTGCAATACAAGTACAAAAAACGGGTTGCAAAGCAGAACAAAAGCAGGTGACGGATTAAGAATGTAGGTGGACAACAACACGTTATTGCAGGATTAAATGAAATAAACATTGTGCGACAAGTAGTCGTGGTTGCCAAAGCGACCAATTTCCACGTGAAAACCCAAGAATATCGATTGAAGTATAAAAATGGCAATGATGGAAAAATTATTAGTTCAGTTCAAGTTCAACTGGTTCACTAAGCATTTTTGAATTTTCAACTTTTTCGCACTCACTCATATGAGTGCGTTGTACTCCAGACACTGATAAAGGAGAGAACATGTGAAAATGATGCGGATAAAAAACATGTATTGTTTTTGAAATTGTTGACAATTATCGAAACAATTATGAAATGTCCATGGAATAAAGGTTGTAATGTACTAGAATTTCACCTTTTTTTGAGGTATTGTTATTCTTAAATGATATATTTTGCTTTAATATTCAAATTTATCAATTTTCTGTCTGAATAATCAATTTTCTGTCTGAATAATAAATAAAGTATCAATTGATAATTCCGCAAATTATATCAACGTGTAAAACATCAAGCAAACGACATTTATTGCAGTCCACTTAATGTACAACCAACAAGCAACTTGAGAGGACGTCGATTGCCATCGTTTGAATCAGTATTTCTTCTGCTATCGATTTTTGTAGACGACACGACATTTGATCATTTCTGGGAAGAAAGTAAAACCTCGTCGATATTACTTGGAAAATTACGTCAGCAGCAGCTTCGTTAAGTAGTCCCACGTGGTCGTTAAACAAAAGTATGATTATTCATTTTTCGGGGCTTTATCGCACCAAGATCAACGTTTGATGGACTTGAGTGCAAACAAGAGTGAAAAAAAAGTTCTAACAAGCACCGCATGAGTTGTGAGAAATTATCGATTTGGTAAATTTGCTCTTACGCGAAGATTCATGACGTTTAATCACTCTGTAAAAGATAAGTGAAATTTCAAAGTTAACATTAATACCCTGCTACGTTTCAACCATCTCCACTTCGTTTGACGCTCAAGTTTATGAACTTGCTACCGTTTTTCAGGCTCGACACCTTCTCGCTGTGGAGTACCCTTGTCGGGGGCTTTATATCCTCTAAACCTCCTCCACCCATTCAGGGGCGACTCCATTCATGCGTTACTGAAACATAGCACACACAGACAGAGGTCGTCGCGTATGGCACTCGTTCTGGGTACAAAACCATATTGCACGACACGTGGTGCATGAGGAGGGGGGGTTGCTGACTGCCAGGCTGGCAATGAACCGTTTTGGACAAAAACACTGTTAAATTCACTTGAGTAAAAGAGGGTTTTCTTACTTTCGGGCTTTTTTATTATAAAATAGATTTTTTTTTTATTTTCAAAATAAAAATTTTGAATTAGATAAACCACCATAACTTGTTTTGGCAATACTCATATTTTTCTAATAAGAAAAGACATTACATCCTTTTACTTCCAAAAAGTACCAAGCAACGTGTCTAGCACAAATAACTTCATGTTCCAATTGGGTACTAAAGCACTATGTCAATTTTTATGTACACGGTAAAAACACGATTAAAAACCATTTCTGATCACTTTTTTTCATTTCAATGCAAAAAAAAATAATTTGACAAGACAACATTTTTTGGAACGAGCTGTCAAGTAGGAGCTTTTCCGTGAGTATAATTTTTCAAAATTGATTTAAAAATCCATTTTAAACTCATTGTGGTCGTACAAAGGGTCATTCTACTCAGAAAAATAAGCTTTATCGCTGTAAACAATAATATCAGCATATCAGCTTCATTTTAGGACCCAATTTGGTTTAGCACACAAACAAGACACATGCACTAGACAACCTACATTGTGGTGGTTGTCGTATTGATTCAAAGGTATCAAAGGACTGAGAAAAATGCGAAAAACAATTAAGTATTGAGGGTTTTACTGAAGCGCCTTTTTTAATCCATTACATCCAATAAGTTATTCAAACTATGCCAATCTACATTGTTCTACTTTAATTTGTGTAATGCACGTGGCTTATCTTGACTAAACTAATTTCCCCCCAGCAGAAGTATCATCCACAAGAGCACATTAGCCTGGCCCGGGATGCAACCACTAGAAGTTCAACTAGACAGTAAACCTCATTAAACTGTATTTAACTGGGTACACGCGAAGCACATAATTCATCCTCACTCTGGAATTTCGAAATGCGAAAAAAAACAAAGAAAAATTCCTCACACGTGGAGCGCTCACATGCCTTCCTTTGGGTACACAAACTCGAGTTAATATTTATTATAATTAATTCAAAGTGCACATTAAGCAACCTCCCCCTCTTCCCAACCTCACCAGTGTGGAGGAGCCACATTGCATTGTTGTTGGTTGTCAGGACGCGACACGTGGAGTGTGGGACAGGAGCTAGTCATAACTATGCACTAGATAATCATGGCGGCGATAGTGCCATCTAGTGTCGTTGGCAATGAGGATGGCATCCGCTCGTCGGATCAGCAATGTGTGTCACACATTTCTTGGAAAGTTTTGTTGTTTTTTTTTTGGGTAGGGTGGTTTTTGTTTACTTTATTATTAGAATTTGAATGTAGCTTTTTCCCATTTAAAATTTATTTGCTGTTAATATTTTAATTGGAATGGACTGAATAGTGACCCTACACAAAAAAGATAATGGTAATATTCATCAGGAAATGGTGACAGATTTTGTGTAATTTTTTTTTGTAATATTACATCAATAAATGATGAATTTTCATCAGTTTCTGGTGAATATTCATCAGGTTCACATTTTTACACATTTTTTAGGAAATATTACTCAAAAAAGAGATAATATTCAACCTACCAAATTATCAACATTCCAAAATTCAACTTTTTTTTTGCTGTGTAATTCAAACCATATTCCAAATATTTTTAAATATCCCATTACTTGGGATGGAATAAAAGCAACAAATCTTTTTCGCTTGCAAACTTTATTCACCCGCGAAAGAGAGTGGAGGCGAAACAGACAAAAGAAAATCGCTTCCGAGCTCCGCAAAGAAAAACAATTGACAGAAGATTTTTTATGAATCTCATGTTAGCACCAATCAAATCCATTAATCTCGTTTTGCTAAAAAAAAAGATCATCTACGCATAGACAGGCCATTTTTCGACGTGTGACGTTAACTTGCAAGTTTATTAGTGAAATCGGTGTTTCGTCGAACAATCCAGATGATGATTTAATATTGAATGTTTGGCCCTTTTAAAATGTTATCCTTGATTTAAAAAAAATGAAAATATTGTTTCGTAAAGATCGGTAAATTTCACGACGGTTTCATATTTTAACATTGTAAATCGGACCATTAGTTGCTGAGATATCGACATTAGAAAATGGTGGGTTGTTTGGGTGAGACATAGAAAACATAAATTTTCCTGTTTTTAAACATTTGCTTGGCTGTTCTCAGCAACTAAGCGTCGTATCAACAAAGTTCAAAAAAGCAAAATATAGAGAATTTTCTCAGCCTTTCAAAAATATTGTTTTCAAAAGTGTGCAAAGATGGGCACTATTTAAAAAAAAAATTAACTGCGACCATTTTCAAAAAAAATACCTTAAAATGGCTATAACCTGAAAACGGTGCGCTTTATAAAAATTTCACTAAAATACTTTTTGATTGCAAATTCGATTTTACATCGAAGAATGAAGTTGAAAATTTTTTGCGACCAGTACGTCGATTTTTTTAAATCAGTATTGATTCAAAAATTCATAACTCGGTCAAAATTGTTTGCACAACTGGAAATTTCTGAAAAGTTGGCATTTAATGTCCCCTAAAACATATCAAAAAATAAAAATAGTGTTTTTTTGCAAATCAAGTTTTAGTGACAAAAAGTGAAATTAAAAATCACCAAAAAACATTTTACCGTGTATCATTTTTTCAGTGTAGTCTTTATCCATACCTACAACTTTGCCGAAGACACCAAATCGATCAAAAAATTACTTCAAAAGATACAATTTCTTGAATTTTCATCTATCATTTTTGTATGGACAGCTGCCAAATTTGTATGGAAAATTATATGGACAAAATAATGAAGCAAAATGTCTTCTTTGGGCATACCAAAAGCACCAAAAATGTTTCAGCCGGATAAAAAAATACAAAAATTAAAAAAAAAACGACCGATTTCGTAGAGAATTTCTCTTATAATATAAAATAGTGGAACCTTTCAATTATTTGTGTGAAAGAAAAAATAATAGCGCCGATGCAAATATTTTTTTAAAATTTACGTCCCTGACTCTAGAAAAAGTCGAGGAAGCGGGGGAAAATATAAAAAGTAAAAAAATAAATTAAAAGCCACGGTTTGGGACCATCCACAAACCACGTGGACACTTTTTTGATATCTCGCGTAGACAATCGCTTTAAAAAAGCAAAAAAAATGTATAAATACATGTCAAAACTTTATTTTTATTACACGGATTTAACCAATCAGCAGAAGTCCAAAATACAGCAATGATAGATTTTTAGTACCGTCATCAGGGGTGACATTGGGTCTGGGGGTTGAGATTGGGTCATACAACAATGCTGAAATTTGTATGACCCAATCTCATCCCCCATACCACGGGATTGAAACTAGTCTGAAAAATCCGTATCATTTTCTCAATCAAAACGGTGGCGCCGCGTGGTGGTAGCTGCCCTGTTTATTACACTGTGAAATTATCCATGGCTAATCCAAGGAACCAAAAGGTGACAACAGAAATGTCCGCTCAAAAGTGGCGCTGCAAAAAAACTTTTTATTTTAAAAAAAAATCCCAACAAATCAGCAACGAATTACAAGTTTGATAGTCGAACTACACTTAAAAGTTGGTTTTGTTATTTGTTTTTGCAAAACCGCATATTTTTTGACAAAAGTGCCAAAAATATTCGTAACTACCTTTTGCCTCTTGGTGCCGCTTTGTGTTAGTATGTGTGTGGTCGATATTTGCGGACGTGCACGCAGAACACAGAACAGTGAGAACTATCGAAAATGCCTCACTTTCTTCTGATACAAGTCGCCATATTGATGATTCATACCCGTGCCCATACTCAATGTCATGCCTGATGACGGTAATTTTTCGTTTCGCTTCCAAAAACTATGTTTTGTAACATTATAGGAAATAGATAGTTCAATACATTTTTAGATAATATGTATAATTCTCATTTTAGTGTTTTATTTATATTTTTAAGTCCTTGTCCTTGTTGTAAAATTGTACTAATATTTCACAAAAATTTCGATAACTTTTTTTAGATTGAGCTTATGTTATATGAAATTCGAGATTATTTCAGGAAAAGTTTATGTCACAAATATGATCCATCCTCACAGAAGTGACACTTCCTCAAGCTCGTACCCTTCTTCAACGCCCCAAGTGGTAGGAAGAGTATCCCCATTTAGTGGCCTCGTGTCTAGTTTCAAAAGTTCATCATCACTACGGGAAACACGAGTTAAAGTGCATCCTTAATAAGAGACTGCTCTGCTCCGTTGCGTTGCCTGCGAGATGCAATTGCCGGCGGTAGATTTTCTTCACTGCTGTGCCACGTGCACTCCATTCACAGCGAGTAATACACAACGATGATAGTGTATGTGTGACTCTGTGTGAGCTGGACCGGTTCCGGTACGAGCAGACCCTCCACCCGGCTGACCGGAAACTGATAACGAACGACAACTGCGAGGACAACTTGTCATCTCGGAGCTTAAAGCTTCAAACTTAAGCTTTAAGCTCGTTATATAATTTGCTTCAAAAATATCTAATTCCACATTATCTCCTTTCTCTTTCCAGGTACGACCTCGTCCACTTATCTACTGTTAATGTTCGCATCAAGGTACAGAGAACAAGGTAGGTCAACATTAGAGCAAATCTTCATATTTCAACAGCTCTTTGATGTATCCAACTCCCATTAACCTTTGCACTGAAGGGTGGGCAAGAACTGAGAGCTCATCGTCACGGTACTTACCGGAATGAAGCACCGCCGCCACCGTTCCATGACACTGACCAAGAACCATGGCAAGGCAAAAATCGTCGCAACCCAAGTTGTTGCGCGCCTTAAGTCTGGGGTCGCCAGTAATCATCTTCCAAGAAGGGGTTGTAAATATATACTTTTCTGTTTGTTTGCGAGGACTTTTCGAGAAAAAGAGCCCTCCCCTTAAATGAAAATGACCACTTTGTATTCATCGAGACAACGTCGTTATCATCCTCGTCGGTCAACCTATAGAATACATAGTGCGTCATCTAGCCAAGGGTTCCCCGGGAAAATCCTGCCGCCTCTTGGAACGTGAATAGGAAAATTAAATTTACCTCGGCAGAGAAAGAAAACCTAGAAGAAAAATGTTGCAAAACAAGTTTTCACTTTGCACCGTTCCTGGGAAATCTCAAGTCCGTTTTTTTTCTCGCCGTTGTTGTTACACCGTGAAGATTTTCCCAAGTTCTCAAGCCCTATAAGAATGGCGAAAGCGTAATTGCTAGCAGACCGTAAATCTCGTCCATTTTATGTGCTTGCCGGGGATTTTGGACCGTACTTTTACCTTGAGGAATAATGGCAAGTCATAATTATTTCCTTTTTTGCTGCAAGAATTTTCCTAGCCCTCCAGAAGTGCTTCGAAAAGGATGCAAGTGCCGCAGGAAATGTATAACTCAATATTTTTGCTCGAGTTTTTCCATTGTTGCTGCAGCCAGCCTCGAGAGAGGGTGAACTAGTTTTGAAACTATCTCTTTTGTTATATGTTTCGAAATTCAAAATAAGAACACTTTTTGATAGGGAAAAAAAATAGAAAAATAGATAGAAAACATTGAATACAAAACTTATTTTATTACGTTTTAAACTCATTTCAAATATTCACCCACAGTGGCGCCGACTAGGGGTGGAGTTTTTATGTTAAAGTTTCTCATAGATTACGAATTTGACTAATTCGCATACCAAATGCACAAATATCTCTATACCAATATAAATAAAAGCAACAAGAGATTTTTTTTTAAACTTTAAATCCTTTTTTTACAGGATTCATAGAAAAATATTTCGTTCTTGAAGACATGAGCAGTTTATTATAAAGTTTAAGTAGTGTAATATAATCGACTTTCCATAAAAATATAACTGTGAGATATTGCATTCATTCAAGCATGGGCAGATGCAAGAGAATGTTTTTATTCGAAAAATTAAACCTTGTTGACTTTTTTCTTTTATTTCTTAGATTTTTTTGTTTGGTTTTCAAACTTTATTTCTTTGAGGTTTTATATTATTTAATAAAAAAACATTACAGTTTGTAAAAATGCTTGAAAAAAAAGTGGCTCAGCTAAATTTTCCGTCATTTAAGATATGAACCAAGGCAGATTTAAAAAAAATCTTGAATTTTTATTCATTATTTTGGATATTTTTTTTCACGCGTTATTTGTTAACGCATTTAAAAAAGTTTAAAAAAATCAGCATTTTTAGCAACAGTTTATTATTGAATTTTACTTAAATACTTGTAATTTGATATTTTTAGATTATTTCTGGTCGTTGCAATTATTATTCAATGCTTCCTCCCCCTTCAAGATCGGCCCGAAAAATCAGAGGGTAAATTTTTTTTACATCGGATTTAGACGTAAAACCACCTGAAAACATTTCAAAATGCATTTTCCTGTGTTGATAATAATTTTGATCTTGTTTGAGCTAGCTTAAAAATATTTTATTTTTTTATAATTCCGATGTACAGTAACGCAATAAGTATTTTTTCGCGGGCAAAATAATTTCGTCCATTCTTAGATATTTTAAAAACTAATGATTGCAAATCAACTTGACAGGTGTAAAAAGGAATTTAAATCACTTTTTCCATCCAAAGAATTGCTTGTAATTTATTTTTTTATATTTTGTATGAAAAGGAAGTGCTTGCGCAACGGCATTGCAAATCTTTTATTTAAAGATTTTTTTCCTTGGCTCAGTTCATATTACCTGTAGGTTTAAATTTTAAGGGCAAAGCATTACAGCGGCTGTAAAAGTTTTTTTTTTTATTTTTTTTAATAATTATTATTTTTTTGCTCTCCAATTTTTCATGAAAATTTTGAAGGGTGGGGGACGAAACCCTCAAATAAAATTAACAGATTTTCTCAGTTTTCATTTGGATTTGTTGGTTTCTTAGAAAAAAATGCTTTGCAATTGTATTTTTTAATGAAAATTGGTATGGAACGGTTTTTTAAGCTTTATTTCACATTATTTTGGACAAATTTAATGCAATTAAAATTTCACTTACCAAAATTGACCAAAAGAAGGGTTTTTATGAAATTTATCAGCTTTTTTGATTTCTTCTCTTACTTGATAGGTCCTATCGAAAAAGTACAATCTTGTGAGCAAATCCGTAAAATCTATGTTGACGATATTTTCTCTCAAAATCATTTTCATTGTTGTCGATTTTGAAATCATTTGCATCAAAATACAAAAAATTGTAAACAGTTGTGTACAAAAAAATGTCAACGATTTTGAAGACAATATTATAAAATTACGGATTGGCTTGCAAGAATTGTATCTATGTTAAACAATGTTCCAATTAAGTTTTCATTATTGATTTTTACTACAGCTTTAAAATTTTATTTTAAATATGTGGAATCATAATATTTTTCTTCCATAATTTTTGGGGGCACAATGTATGGGCTGCACCCCTAGCGGCCCTAGCCCAAGAGAGTCGGCGCCTCTGCTACCTAAATACATTAATATGATGCGAAATTGTGTGACATCTTGGTTTAGTTCGTTTTTATGAGGAATCTCGAGCAATAGTAATTCGATAATCCGAAGATAATTTTTTTACAAGGCCTTCGGCTATTCATGGCCAGAGTCGTAAATTCACATTAAATCTAAACAAATTGTCAGTGAATCATGTTCAATCTTCTGAAACACAGAAAAAACTGCCTTTCTTTTTCCTTCTGTTAAAGATAACACAAACAAACTTTTCAACAACCATTCGTCTCCATTTTCATCTCTCTGACACACTTCCCGTCCACTGCGCAGCAGTTTTAATTTGATTGAGTACCCTCAATTACTCACCAGCGTAGTCCTCTACCTGCTGCTGCTGCTATAGCGACACTTCGTGACAGACGACGACCACTTCTTCCATCACTGCTTTGTCGTATGCTCAATTTGAATGCCGCTTTTCTTTGCTCAACGCTTTTCCTACAAATTTCTTTTTTTCCTGTCGAGTTTCCTTGTCCGTTTTGTCATCGCGAATTCACACCACATCGCGCGCCACGTTCTGGTCCTGGCCTAACTCGGTCAACTCGATTTAATAAAATAAAATAAGGACATCATACTGCCGCTCTCCGGTCTGCAGCAGTCAAGAAGAGGTTGGTGAAAGTGGTCTAAGAAAATGAAAAAAAAAAGGTTATTTGCAGAGGGCCCTTTAACACGAAATGTATCTTTTTACGAGTTTTTGCACCACCTTTCTGTAGAAATTGTCAGTTTATGCAAGGATTAATAACATTATCTGTTCGCATAATCTCACATTTTTTAAATTGAATAAATTTCAAATCTTTAGAAAAAAAAATTCTTGAATAAATTCAGTCGCAAAAATGTCCCATTTGCAAAAACCTTTCTAGACACTGGAATGTATTGCAATGTCAGGGATATGACACAGATTCTATTTGCACTACACACTGACGGCAAACAGAAGGCAGCTGTCTGTTGAAATGTTTGACACTCGAACATCCAAGTAATTTCGAAGCTTTCAAAGCATGTGCTGGCATTGCTCGAGCAGCAAGGACTATCGATTTAGTTTTTTTAGATTCGTCTGTTTTCCTTGATACAAACATCGAATTTTTTTTGAATTAAATATACTTTATTGAATCTTTCTTATAATAATTACATTTGGTTTACATAATAAGTGGTCAGCTGTGGCTCTTCAGCTTTAATTTGCTTTTCGTGATTTAAACACTGTTCATTTCCATAACTTTAAAAATATATGATTTATCATTTTTGTAACACTAGGTACAATGAGGAAAAAAAAATGTTAAGAAAACATAACCTAACCTAAAACTAACTTAAACTTACAATAAACTAAACCAATCCTTGAATCAAGGGGTATTCAGAAATAGCACATTTTTCCCTGAATTTCAAACATTTTTCTTGAATCTTCTGATCCAACATTTTTACTTCTGCTAATTCATGAACCTCACTTGATCTTGTCCAGCCAGGAACATTCAAAACCATTTTGAGTACCTTGTTTTGGACACGCTGGAGCTTCAATTTATGAGTTCTAGCGCAACACTCCCAAACAGGTACTGCATACTCAATAACGGGGTAAATTATTTGTTTGTAAACTGCTAGCTTATTTTTCAAAGATAGCTTTGATTTTCTGTTAATTAAAGGATACAAACACCTGATGAGAATGCTGCACTTGTTCAATATTTTGTCTACATGCTGCCGAAACAATAGTTTCGAGTCAAGTATGAGACCTAAATAGACAACTTCCTTTGACCAGGGTATTGAAACATCATTCATTTTAATCAAAACATCATCCTTTGGGACAAATCGGGTCGATTTGGAAAGTGGAAAAATGATGGTTTGAGTTTTGGCTGCATTTATGCGAATTTTCCAGTCGCCAAAGTATTCGGAAAGAACGTCAAGACCCTTCTGAAGACGGCCAACTAAATATCTGGTTATTTTACCCTTATAAATAACGGCAGTGTCATCAGCAAAAAGTGACAAGACACCATTACCAGGAAGAGTAGGCAAATCAGATGTAAAAATATTGTACAGAAGTGGGCCAAGAATACTTCCTTGGGGAACCCCAGCATCAATGTTGAATAATCCAGAAGCAATCCCATTCAGGAAAACCCTGAACGATCTCTCCGAAAGATAGTGCTGGATAATTTTGATAAGATACATTGGAAAACCGTATAAATACAGTTTATGTATCAAACCATCATGCCAAACATTGTCAAAAGCCTTCTCAACATCCAACAAAGCCATAGCAGTTGATTTAGACTCAAGCTTGTTCTGCTTGATGATTTTAGTTACTCTCGTAAGCTGATGAGCAGTATTATGCCCCTTTCGGAAGCCAAACTGCTCATTCAAAATTATATTATTATCGTTGGTAAAATCCAAAAGCCTTGAATAGATGACCTTCTCAAAGAGTTTGGACAGACTACTCAAAAGACTAATGGGACGATAACTTGTTGGCGATGTTGGATCTTTTTGAGGCTTCAAAATTGGTATGACTTTGCCCAGTTTCCAATTGGTGGGGAAGTAACCAAGTTGCAAACATTTATTGAAAATATTGGCTAGATGTTGGAAGAACTGATCACTCTGTTTTTTCAACACTAGATTAAAAATGTTATCAAAGCCAGGAGCTTTCATATTTTTCATTTGTTTAACTGCAACTTTGACTTCCTCACCAGAAACATGGGAATCTGCAGGAAATTCAAAGGTAGAGTCATTGATTGTTGAAATACTATTGGCAACTGATGTTTCTTTACGGCTGGTCATGGAAGCGCCAAGATTATGTGAACTAACAAAATGAAGTCCAAGTGCATTTGCCTTTTCCTCGGATGTAATCAAAGGAGAATCCTCAACAATAAGAGGAGGAATAGGCTTTGGTTTGTTTTTAAGAACTTTTGAAAGTTTCCAAAATGGTTTTGAATAATTCCCAAGCTGGCTTACATGTTTTGAAAATTCTTGATTTCTGATATTGTCAAGTCGGTCTTGTATGATTTTGTTCAAATTGTTCACTGAAATCTTTTTGTCATAGTCCCCAGTCCGTTGATATTGTCTCCTATAAACATTCCTAAGTCTAATCAAGTGTTTAGTATCTACGTCAATATCAGTTACCTTAAAATTAACAGGAACCTCCCGAACGTTGGCAGCCTCTGCTTGGTTGATAGCCTGCTGGATCACCTCCAGCGAACGATCAATATCAGCAGAAGTTTCCGGGTGTTGATCATAGTCGATGTTGCTGTCTACCACTTGCTGAAACTGCTGCCAGTCAACGTTGTGGTAATCTTTCCGGGTTGGTTGCCGCTGCGGAGTAACGGAAGCTCCAACCTCCACAACCACCGGATAGTGATCAGAACTCAACTCTTCAAACACCTCAGGATGAGCCACGTTCTCAGCCATATTGGTAATGAAGAAGTCGATGATTGAGTGATTCCCAGACCGAGCCACCCTCGTTGGACGATCTGGACTCACAACGTTGTAGTATCCGTTTTGCAGATCGTTGTGCAGAATCACTCCGTTCCGATTCCTCCTGCTGTTGCCCCAAACTTCATGCTTCGCGTTGAGGTCACCAGCGATGATGTACTTTGCGCTCCGCCGTGTCAGCTTCTGGATATCGCTCTTCAGTTTTGCTGCTGAACCATCTCTGGCATTCACCTGACGTGGGCAGTATGCAGCAATGAAGAGTACTGGGCCAACCGAAGTGGAAATTTCCACCCCAACGGCCTCGATGATATCCAGCTTGAAGTGTGGCAGCCGGCGTGGCTTGAGATCACGATGAACAGCGACAAGCACACCTCCTCCTCCAGAGGTGGTCCTGTCGAGCTGCGTCGCGATCTTGTAGTTTTGCAGATAAACTTTTTCACCGGGCTTCAGATGAGTTTCCGTGATGGCAGCTACGTCGATCTCCTTCTCGCGAAGAAAATCCACCAGCTCTAAGTTCTTCCTCCTAATGGAGCAAGCGTTCCAATTCAGCAGCTTGAGGGACCTACGATCCATACTGGATGACGAACGAGGTCAGCACTTCAATCTGCTGGGTCTTGGTTTTGCATCCACGCAGTGCAGCGGACATCTGTTTGAAAATATTGAGGAGTTCGGTTGAGGTGTAAAGATCATTACCATTTTCCTCAACTGCTGGTTCTTGGGTTGGTCTTGGCTCCTGGCTGAAGCCCGGTGGTGGCGGTCTCGGCTCCTGGCTGGAACCCGGCCGCGGTTGATTCATCTCAGCTCTCTTCCTGGGATCCAACGGCAACGGTGCCAAGTTCGGGACCTGGCGTCGCGGTTGAAGAGGTGGAAAGTTTTGCTCCACCAGGGCTGGAGGAGTTCTACGACGCTGAGGCTGATTCTTCGTCGATGCTTGCTGCCGAATTTTCACGAACTCAGCTCTCTTGGGGCACTTTCGGTCGGTTGACGAGTGCTCACCGTTGCAGTTGAGGCACTTCACCAGCGAATCTTGGATGCACTGGGATGTGATGTGCGCATCGGTACCACATTTGGCGCAACGACGCTTTAGGTGGCAGTTCTTACCTCCATGCCCGAAGCCCAGGCAGTTGAAGCATTGTGTGACGTCACGGTGCACTGGTCGGTATCGCTCCCACGACACGATAATGTTGAAAACCGCTCGGATTGCCTTCAGCTCAGGAAGCGTCGTCGATCCCTTAGCCAAATGCAGCAGGTAGAGCTGGTCACGGTACTTGATGTCTTTGTTGCGTCGGCTCATTTTGTGCACGGCCAACACATCCAGTTTCAAAACTTTTAGCTCGGCAGCTAATTCCTCCACTGGCATGTCGTACAGACCTCTGACGACGATTTTGTACGGCTTATCCATGGCGACATCATGGGTAAAGTACTCCGCCTCGTTTTCGGTCAAGTATTCCTTGACCAGTAGATAGTGCTGCCTGGATTGCACCAGCACCTTAAATCCGTCCTGACACAGACGAATGTTGCCTAGGACTTTCCCAGACTTGATGAGTTCAACCAGCCCCGCTCGAAAGTCGATCGTTGCTGCTGATTGCCGCACATAAAAAGGAGGCAGTTTCTCCTTTCGCTGTTTCACTTCATTCTCCTTTGCTTTCGCTACCTGGTCCTCGTCAGGCAGTCCAGCGAACTTGTTGTTCTTCAAAAGCTGCTCCTCGTGCGACGAAGAGTTCTCCTCCTCCTCATCCATCGGTACAGTACCGTCGCTCTTTTTCGTCTTTTTGCTGTTCGATGTCACTTCCAAAAGCACCTTCCTCTTGGAAATCCCCGGTTTTTGGCCATCAGTTGAGGCCTCAACCTTCCTTTTGGAAATTCCCACTTTTTTGCCTGCTTGAGCCGCAGGTAGGGCGATATTGCCGGCGTTTTGCGCCGGGACGCGACGAGTCATGTTGAATCAGACAACCTTCTCCAACGAATGCTCGGATAACAATCAATACAAACATCGATTTTTGGCCCTGCCAACGTTTTTCAATCAAATTATGTGGCAAAACTTTACCAACTGTTCTCGGTTCCATCATTTATTCAGTTTATGAGGTGCTCATCCCCGAGCTCACTCGTGAAAGCATTAAACTATCAAGTTAACATCTCCCAAACCGGATAAGCCCCCCCAAAAAAGATCAGCCCAGTCGAAATGGAGCCACCAACTGCTGCGGCTGCTGCTCCCAAGAAATCCATCCAATCATAAAAATGTCAGAAAGTTTTTCCCACATCCGTGTTTCGAGTCAGTAGCAGGAGCAGCATCCCAAAATAACATGTCGACGAAAAATAGTGTAAGAAAAGCTCATTCCAAAAGCCGAGCAGCCAATTTCACTTCCGAAATGGAACGGAAAACTTTTGTTTCGTGTGGCTGATTGATTAGAGGACGGCGAGAAAAACAACAACTTCCCCTTCTATCTTCACGGTGTGGCTAACTTTGAACTCGGAAAAGTTTGTTAGTTTCCCGGGGAAGGACTATTTGTACCGACCAGCTGATGGTACTGCCCATGTGTTCTCTGGCATTTGATTGAGTAATTGATTTCGATGGAGTTGTGGCGTAGCATGCAACAATTTGTACTAGAAGTTGTTAACATTGTCGAGAGTTTAATTTGTAGTTATTTTTTGTATCTTCAGTGGTTTATGGATAGATGTTTTTTCAAGAAAATTGGTCCAAATAAATTTGTTTATTCCACTGTTCATTAAAATAAATGATTTAACACGTCGGATATTTTTAAAATAATGTTTGACATGGCGTTTCACTCCTGCCCAGTCAACTCAATCGGAATTCTGAAACGGAATTCATTTCGAATCGTTTACGTATTCCGTGGGTCTCGTGGCGCAGGGGTAGCGGCTTCGGCTGCCGATCCCGATGATGCTATGAGACGCGGGTTCGATTCCCGCCTTATCCACTGAGCTTCTATCGGATGGTGAAGTAAAACGTCGGTCCCGGTTTCTCCTGTCTCGTCAGAGGCGCTGGAGCAGAAATCCCACGTTAGAGGAAGGCCATGCCCCGGGGGGCGTAGTGCCAATAGTTTCGTTTTTTTACGTATTCCGTTTCAAACGCAACAACCGATTCTAGGTACGTACCGGTTGTTACGTTTGAAATGGAATACGTAAACGATTCGAATTGCATTCCGTTTCAGAATTCCGATTGAGTTGACTGGGTGATATTTTGCTTTTACCCGAGCAGACGGAAATAACTTTGGAAAAACATTTTTTGATATTTGAAATTACTAGGTCAATTACATTTTATGTTATTTATAGCAAGATTTGATATTCGTCGTTATTTTTTTTTTTGTTATTGGATTGTTATTGTTATAACAGACTAATAACAATTTAAGTTATTCTTCGAACAAATCGTTGTTATTATTTTTTTGTTATTTTAACAGCTAATCCGATCATCCCAATAACAGTTAGAGGTATTCTTTCATAACAAAAAATGTTATTACAAAACTGTTTTTGCTTTCAACCAATATCAGACCAATAACAAATTTTGTTATGCAAACATGGATTTTTCAAGAAGATTCCATAACACTTTCTGTTATTTTAACAGTATTTGTTTTTGAAATGGCATGAATTTTGTGATTACCGTCTGCCCAGGTATCCATATTTTATATTTCAACTGTAATAAAATAGAACATATCATTTTATGGAAATTTATGTACCTTTCGAAGCAGCAATAATTAACCCAGATTAGTTATTTTATCTTTGTATATCAACATTTTTGTAATTATCTGCTCTAGAACTTTGTAGAACTTACACTCTAAAAATAACCCTGCAAAGTTATTAATAACACGAAATTTAAAAATGAAAAAAAAAATTGTTCTGAATGAAAAATTTTCCTTCTGGGAATAGTAGGGTAGGGTAGTCATCAATGAGACACTTTTGGTTTTTAACTTTCAACGATTTTTGTATTTTTTTCATCAGCATGTTTTAATGAGCTTTTTGTTGCATTTTCTTTCTTTTAATGTGTTCTAACATTGACCAAAATATGAGATCGATCTGACGTCTACAGCCAGAGTTATTCAACTGTCTCATTGTAGACGCACTTGGCAGGAACAATGAGACAGCTGGGGAACAATGAGACACTCTACAAAAATCAATACTTTTCTAGTAAAACATCATGTTTTTATATTGTTCCATTGCAGGAGACTTGCTTTGAACATTTTCAAACAATTTTGTCAACATGAAACTTCAATTAACAAAAGTTATACTAAAAAGTATTTAAATTTTGTAAAATCCATATATTTTACGAAATAACTTTATATTTTTGGTTAAATGAAGTTCAAACTCAATAAATATGCCAAAAATCACTTCCAATTCATGTTTTGAAAGATTTCCATAGATTTTGAAAAGTTTATTGAAGAAAAATCAAAGTGTCTCATTGTTACCCATGGGCCGAAAAGAGTGGGGAACAATGAGACAGCCCTGGATTCTGGGTATATTCTAATTTTTGGTCAAACCTAATAAAAGGACATTGTAGCCCAACTCATGCCCTGTGAAATGACGAAAGAAATTTGGAGAAATATTAGTTTTTGTGTTAATGGTAGCCTATGAGCGAAAATGTAATTTTTAGTCAAAATTTACTTTTACACCCCAGAATCAAACATGTATGAATAACTTTGCAAGGGAGCGTCCATAACCAAAGTCACTATTATGGCAGACGTGTATCTAGTAGATACACCTTTCCCCCAAATATGAGCCAGATTGGTTGAAACTACATCTTTTGAGAGCCATTTTATCATTGTTCCCCGTGTCTCATTGATGACTACTCTACCCTACTGTGAATATCCCATGAAATGACACGTTCCAATTTTTTCACAGTCAAGTAACGAAAAATGGCAGAATTTTGAAACCATTTCGCCATCAAATCGGACGTCCAATTTTACATAAAAGTCTATTTGACACCAAATCACCAAACCATTTCAGGCTGCAAATTATTGAAAAACTCGTCTTTTTTATAATTTTCAAAAATGGAAGGGGTCGTACCACCCCTCCGTCACGAGATATCGAAAAATGGAGCTCGGATTCGTGATCAGAGACCAACATTACTCACTAGGAAAAGTTTCACGTAAATCAAAGAGGGGTCGGGGCAACTGCTGTGTGAGTTGGCAGAGAATGACGCAAAGATTTGTTTATTCTATTTGGCTCAAATTCATTCACTCCCGCAAAAACCACATAAAATTGTGCTGATTCTCTTCTGCCAACTTTTATTGTCAAAAATTATGTGACAATGATTGTCAGAGGTCTTTCACGTAGGTGTAACTGTTTAAAAAAACGCAAAGCATCCCAAATCAACCCCAAAAGACCCTTTTGAAATCTCATCCAAACTGGAAACTTCCCTGCCAGAACCAAACAAATCCCAAATTGCTTCATAATCACTTTCGTGAAAGCTGTGTAAAGCGCAAAAAAAAAGTACCATGGCAGGCAAGGATTTTCACCGAATAACGCAGTCATCCACCTACGCAGCCCACAGTCACAGAGTGGCAGGGGTGGGTGGTACTAAACTTGGCCAAAAGAAGATGGCATCCGAAAGGGCAACAAGACACAAATAACAAAGAAGTGTGGCGCCAACGGGGTGGAAAGGGCGGGGGTGGTTGTAGAGAACCAGACATAAAAAATGCAATGAATAATGGTTTTTTGGAGCTTTCTGACGTACTTTATGCTTATCGTTTAAGAAATTAAGCTAAATTGCTACACACTGAGATGGAGTTGATCGGTTTATGAAACTTTCGTGATGGAAACAGTGTCTCATGTATTGATCCGCCAGAATGCAGCTGTTGTCGTGCTGTTGACGGTACAGGTCGACACAGTTGGTGACCTTGCGGATGAAGACGTCTTGCTCCTCTCCACGACCGTACTGCAAGTGAACTCGATCCAGCAGCACTGCTTGCGAGGCACTCCAGAACCCTGCTTGCAGTAAGAAGCACTGACTCAGGCACGGAGGACGGCCGAGGTCATCCACTGGTTGGGGTGGTGAGCTGGTTAGGATGTTTCGACACAGGTCTTCGATCTGGAGCAGTTCATTCGCCGTCCAAGGGATAAACTGCGGCAGATCGACCAAGTTTCCGTACTGATGATAGTAGCAGTGGAACGTCTCGAAGACCACCGTCAGCACGTCGTACGTTTCGGAACCCGCCACGTTCTGGACTCGAATATCCTGCAGACACTCGTTGGTACGATTCAAGTACCGCTGGTCGGAGCAATCCGGTTGAAAAAACGTCTTTATGACCGCCGCATTGACGCCCTCGCAGTCATCCCAAAACCGCAACATCAGCCCAATACAGCGCACCAGCTGTTTGGCCTGCTCGTCCGCCGGATAACTGCTGACGTCTTGGAATTCCTCCCACCGCGAGTCGTGCACGTTGAGGTACTGGAAGCACCGTTCTTGCGCATCACGGAAGCTTCCCTCGAGCGCCAGCGATGGAGACGTCTTGGTCAATAACACGAAAACGGTGACCGCCACCAACTTCATTGTTCTGCTGCAGCTGCTACTTCTGTTGACCGGAGCGCACACTGGTACGAAGGTGTAATGAGATTAATCACCTGCTGGAAGAGCAATTTATGTGCTCACCATGCTGGCGATGAACGTGCTGCCCGGGAAGGTGAAACACGGAGATCGTGACCGATTTTGAAGATAGTGTGTCGGAGAGGAACCTTCAAACTCTGGTGAAATTGTTTGCTGTAAGCACTTCTGGCGAAAATTTCATCACTATCTGAACCCACACCGTAGCAGAAGCTGAAACTTTTAATGATTGTGTGCGAACTGGCATTATATCAAGTTGGGAGCTTCAGAGTTTGTCGGACCTGGCGAAACATAGATCAAATCATAACTTCCGGAATTTACCGCAAAGCCCAAATTTTCGTGGTGTTCTAGCTAGGCTGGTGCTACCAAATCCGGGATCTTGTAGACACAGCATGTGGCACCGTTGTTAGTGGCCATGCTGGTATACATGGCTACAGAAAATTTATTGTGGCATCCCGACGGTTGAGAATTAATCATGTTGGAGTGCCGGAGTGAGAAACATGTATGTTGTAGCTTGCAATAAGGAAAGGTTTTACAGCAAAACATTTAAAATGTACGCAAAACGTATTTCACGTAGGTGAAATAGGTTGTGGTGTCCGGGATGTAAACGTTTCCACATAGTTTACCATCGATCTAAAAATAAACGTGCAATCCATGATCCGTGGTCGGTGGTGTAAGGCATCAAGTGCGAAGCAATATCCTCGTTCACTCGAAACCTGGATGGTATCAGTTGAAGAGAGTTGTTGTTGGCCTTAAACGGGTGTAATTTTTTTTTCAAAGAAGGGTTGAAGATCTGACAACTCTATCAAAAATTATGAGAACTTTACTGTTAATTATTCACTTATTTAATCCGGATCTTGGCTATTTTGATGAAATTGATGTCCAGATCTTTCATGCGACTCATCATTGAATAAGTAAAAAAAATGATCCGACAACCCAATCAAAATTGATGAGCACTTGAGTTTTAGTTATAGGGGGAGAGGGGGTAATATGCACTCCCTAAGCAAAAACTGTGATTTCTCAACCATTACAGCATTTCTGTGGAAGAATTTTGTTCGATGTTCTAAACCAACTATTATTCTTCGTCATCCATGTGAAAAAAGTCTTAAAAATCCTCAAAATTGTTCGAAAATATCAAATTTCTAAAACATTTCTGATTCATTTCAAACAACCATGCGGGGCAATATACACCGCAACATTGGGGCAAAATGCACTACAACAACGGGGCAAAATGCACCACAACATGGGGCAAAATGCACCGGGTAAAAGCAGTTTTCACTAGTCACCACTAGATGACACCGCTGTTTTTACAAAGGAGCTTCACAGCGGTGCATTTTGCCCCGACTACGCTTTTTGTAGAAAATTTAATTGCAAAATGCATTTAAATGCATTTTTGATGTTTTTGGACTCATCTATCTACAGAATAAATAAGATAATGGTAAAAAATATATACCTCAACACTTACAATATCAATAAATTCTTTTTATATTGTCCAAAAATCATAATGAAAGTTCAATGAAAATTAAATGAAAACACAACATTTTAATGTTTTGCAAATAACTTAAGCTGATTTTATACTACGAAGCTCAAATTTTTCCAGCATGGTTTAGCAATATTAAGCTTCCAATTTCTATGATTTTCTTCCCGGACAATTCTTCCAAATACCGATGATAGCAGGGGGTGCATTTTGCCCCGGGGGTACATATTACCCCCTCTCCCCCTACACTTTTTTGAAGCCGAATCTTAGAAATCCGTAGTAACAGTTCAATAGGGTGAATCTGCGTTTGTAAACAAGCAGTCTATCCCTTTTGCTCAAGAGATAGTTCATGTCAAGTAAGGGGGGATAGACTGCTTGTTTACAAACGCAGATTCGCCCTATTGAACTGTTACTATAGATATTATCAAATCTCATAAAAAGCAATAACTAAATTAAAGAAAAACCAGTCGATTTTTCTGTTTTCTCTTTTTAATGTTAAACAGATTAACAAAATTAAGAAATTTCGCTCTTTCAAGGGCCACAACATCCAACCGTTACAAAAGTCACTCCAGGGAGCGGGAAACAATCCGTGATGGTTGCCTGTTCTGTCCCAACGAGTAACATATCAATCTCAGACCCGGCGCGCACGCGTTGTAAATTTTCACTCAAAACACCATCCTCAACCCATTCCTCCGGAGACCACACGAGACCGGGGGTACACGGCCAAGGATATAGCCCCAGTGCCTGATGGCCGTATACAAGTACCGCAGACGACGCCACCGCACCTTGTCAAATCCGTGCACGCCCCGACTGACTTGCTGTATTTCGCTTGCCTTGCCATCATTCATTGTGCTCCTCCGCTCTGCCAACGTTGCATAAATGCAGGCCAAACATATGCGCGCCCGAATGGTATGCAGCCCGCATCGCATCGCTTGTGTGTACAATGGGGGGATGGTGTGTTTGCTTGCTGCATAAAATCAAGGCGATGATTATCGTCTGCGGCCCCCTCGTCGTTGCATTTGTTCGGAGTCGTCTTCACGGCGTCCTCGATGGACGGGGGTTTTTTCATAAATTACGTGATACCCTCCTAAAATATTTATTTTTTGAAAATAAGAAAAGTCTTCTTTGAGTCACAACCCAGTTTATGGATGACCCCGCCGAGACTTGCTGGGCGCAAATTGCAATCTCTCGTCGGCGATTTTAACCGGGACGGCTGCAAATGAAAATGGCAACTCGCGAAATGAGTGCAAAACGGGAAGCATTCTCCTGGGCTAAAAGCCGACGCTCTCGAGGGGAACAGAAAAGAGTGCATAACTCCAACGGGGAAGAGTTACGAGACCGTAAATCACTCGCGTTCGTTCACGCAATTAGTCGGCACGGAAACGGCGCACGGTTCCGTGGTTTAGCAGCACCACGTTACAATGGTGCGCGACGATGACCCTTGAGGAGGCAGCAGACGCACGGTCCTTGACGGAGAAAGAGCGATTTCCAAGAAATTCCTTCGGACGTGGAATGAAAATGGAGCAGTCATTGCTATGAATCAACCGCGTCAGAGGTTTCAAGCAGGAGGACAAATGCCTATGGGTCTCGGTAACGTTTCAGAAGGCTTTCCCTGTTCATAGGGGTTTGTTCAAATATTACGTCCAGAGATTTTCGGGATTTCAGACCCCCCCCCCCCCCTCCCCCCTGTCACGCAATTTTCCTATACCTTTAACATGGGCTGTCACAAACCCCAGACCCCCACCCCCCTCCCCCTATTCATGGACGTAATTTTTGAACAAACCCTAAGAAGCTGACTGGAGTCTCGTTCGAGCGGAATTTGTCAAGAAGACGAAACAACAAACTGCACTCAAACGCATTCCGGTAGAAGTCCGGTGATAGCAAACAAAAGAGAGGCTATCTTCCGGTGGAGCTGTCCGAAAGTGAATAATCCTGTTTGGGGACGGACAGTCAACTTTAAACAAAAATGCTTTAAGCGTAATACGATTTTCGTTAAAACCTGATGACTTTGCTCTTTCTTGAAAAAGAAATGTGCGATTTTTTTTCTTTTTAAACACACACATTTATGCCATTTACTGGCCAACAAGATCAAATTTAATGCACTTTTAATCAAAATTTCTATTTTGTGGTACCATTTCTCAACACGTTGCTTGTGAACATAGAAGTTGAGAGCTTAACGAAAGTCGCCATAACCATCTTTTCACTTGCGCTAACGTTTTCACAGCGCTAAAGATACCAAATTGCTTCAAACTACCGGAAATATAATCTCTTGCAGATGCTTTAGCTTTTCACTTGAAAAATTAGACCGAATCATGTAATTTATTTGCAAGCACTATCAAAAAAACAAACGCCCGTGAGTCACTTGACGTTTTAACCTATTCTCGTCGAAGGCCGACGAAAACCGAGCGAGAAGCGAAGGCAAATAAAGAACAAAGGCCTGCCACCAACACCACCAGCAGCGCGTGTAAGAGTGAGCCAGTGATGCCAGGAGGCTGGAAACGCTACGTTTTGTAGTCCTAAATGTTTGTTTCAAATAACATGAACTGGCAGCCACAAAAGTGCGCTGAAAGAAAACAATTAAGGCCTATAATGGAAGTTGCTTTTGACAGGGAAGTCTCGTCAGACGAGAATAGACTTTGAAAATATTTTTTTAAATGCTTGTAAGAGAAATAGGAATAACTTTTGGTAAATTAAAATTAAACATAAATGACCAATTCTTACCGAAGCTTCACCAAAATGTAACTTTTTTCAAATTTCAATGTGGTCTTTTAAATGAAAGATTTCATTTTTATTTTGATTCAATAATTGCAATGTGCTTTGAATGCGTTTTCTTACCTCAAACGTCAAAAATATTGACCAAATAAGGTCTGCAAGCCATTGAATGGGAGATGAGTTTTTGGTATGTTGGCCAAAAAATGTCTTCAATTTTGGCCAAAAAATGCTTCAATTGTGTCAAGGTATGATGGATTTGAGGATTTGAACACGCTCTAATCAACAGAAATTAATTTCAGTATTTTTCCTGTTTAGGAATAGAGTTGTAAATTTCAGTATAAATGCTATGAAATCACTCTTAGAAACCAAGCGCTTCCATTGAATTTATCTCTCTCGGAATGAAAACATGGAGGCGCCTGGCTTCTTAGCACAGAATCATGTCACTTATTCCCGATATTTACAACTTTCGCAGGAAATTCACTAAATTTAATGTTGTCGATTGGAGTAAAGTCTATCATTTTTTTTTTTTTCTGTTTGAGTATTAAGACACGGAATCCTGATTACAAGGACTATTGTATCGTGTTACCCATTTTTACTGTTATTAAGCATTTCCAGATCTATAACACAGTTCCTATTGAGAGGAAAGGTGCTGTTCCATCCAGATGCTGTAAACTCCATCCCTTGTGCCTTGTGCGCTATGTATCGCTAGAACCGCGGTGACAATTTTTTCGTGTCATTTTTCAAGCTCTTCCCAGCAGCTATTATTTGCCGCGCGGGGTCTTGTAAAGACAATAGGGGGATGGCGTCGCTATTTTTAGACCACGTTTTCCACTTTTTCTCATCGAAACCGACTGCTTTATCGACTTCATTTTGCTGGGCGAGATAGGACGCCGTCTATTTTTAGACGATGACTCAGCACTTTTACACTCTTGCGCTTAAAAAAACCAGGTGGCAGCACGATGTAACGCCACGTCCCTATTGTCTTTTGTGGTGCTATATTTGCGGTGTTCCCTTTGCTCTGATCTGGACAATGCGACTGGACTGCAGTGCAATACCGATCGGCTGGGCATTATTTACATGCGAAGACACGAGGAAAGTATTTTGGGAAGAGGCGCAAAGGAATATCCCAAGATTGATCACATGCTAGAAGAGCACGTGAAGCAACCGTTTTATACTCATACGGTTGCTGCTACCTCTGAACTTAAACCTAAGGCTGCCACCCTGAGAAGAACCCATGACTTTCCGCTTATGAGGCGAAACCCGTAACCATTCGGCCACAGGAGATCGGCAAAGTCTATCATACCTTGATGAAACTGAAGCTTTTACTGAAATCAACTTCAACTGGTGAAATGTGCAATAAAAATTAAAGTAAATTTTATAATCAGATTTTTGTAATGTTCTA
Source organism: Culex pipiens pallens (assembly GCF_016801865.2). Taxonomy (NCBI): domain Eukaryota; kingdom Metazoa; phylum Arthropoda; class Insecta; order Diptera; family Culicidae; genus Culex; species Culex pipiens. The sequence continues at coordinate 44,814,045 of NC_068938.1, forward strand.
AATCTTGGTTAACAAATGTGAAATGGTCTCTCCGCTTCCTCGATTTAAAATTAAACAGATCAAGCTTATTTTTCATTATTTCACAGTCTGTGGCATGCAGACCCATGCGGGACATAATGACATTTGCGCCCTTCCTCTGAGGCACAGTTAATCATACATCACAAAATTCTGAGCCACTCAGCTTGCCGTAATGACATCTAGTGGTTTCTATTATTGGGTCAGCCTGCTATTTCCCCATCCCAACCATTCACAGTTCCCCTTCGATCCGGGACAACACAAGTTGATCACAACACGTCAACTCCTTATCAGAGAAGCTGTCGTCCCACAACAACCGTCAGCAACTTCTACCCAGATGTAGCTGAGAAAAACCATCCCCCGAAATTCCTACGGGCCATTCCCATCAATGTCATCGTGCTCAATGACAAGCTCAAAGGACACCGAGTGCGCCTTAAGAAATTGAAGGCTTTCGTCGGCGTCATCACTGGTTGTCCTTGGAGCCGATTCTGAGGGCTGTCGAAGGACATTTTGACGACTTGGTTCTCGGGAGGGGGAAATTCAGTATCAATATGCAATAAATCAACCAACACGATGAAGACGATGAACCGAACCCCGTGGTGGTGATGTAACGTGGCGTCCTCTAAAAACGTGAACTGTAAAAACGTGGCCTTGTAACTCGTGGTTTGTTACAGACGTAATCGCTGGATGGAAAACTATAGAATTGGGTAGAAGTCTAACGAAGAAAAAAAATTTGAACTTTTAAAATAAATAAATAAGAAGACTGACGTCAAAAAATAAAGATTTTGACCACCATTTCAATGAAATTATCCCAATTTGTGCTTGTTAACTCAACGCCGTCGCAGGAAAAACTGCCCGCGGAAAGATGCTGAAGAGTGCACGTTTTTTTCGGACTTCCGGAGAAAAGCGGAAAAACAACGAGTGTCGGCGAGGAGCTGAATATAAATCATCGTTTATGGTTCAATTCCACCACCCGATCGGATTGGGTGGGAAGAAGTGTTTTGTTTTCGAACGAATGCGCGCGATTGAGTACAAATTGGAGCTGGAAAAAGAACAGGACATTGTAGACGTGGGGTAAAGGGGAAGATATTTGATGATTCAATATTCATTTCTTGGGAAAGAGTTTAAATGGAATTGACACGAGTTTTTGTGGGATTTTTTCTTAAGCTTTATTGCATCAAGTTTTCAGTCAGTTGATGTCGAAATAAAATGTTTTCAAAAGCTATAAACGAATATCATTAATCTTTTCTTCTTTCAACTTGTTTGGTTTTGTCAACCAAAAGAAAAAGTTTTTTTTACAATAAATCCAAAATGCACGCTTTTATTTATACAATGAGTAAGTGAGATGAAATACTACTGTAACCTTATCATCTCGTAAAGAAGTAAACTGAAATGATTCAAAACTGAACATAATTCGCCTTATCCACCGACATCCTAAATCTGTTCAACTTGTTGATTCACCCGCAAATCCGTTACAAACTAAAACATCCCCCTCCCTGCACAATTCGCTGCCATAATCCGTCGTGTGCCGTTCCTCCAAAGTTAGTTGGCACGCCGGCTTTTAAACCACCATCAAAACCATCCTTCCAGCAACCCTCAGAATCAGGGCAGCGGCCAACTTCTGCTGCTGCTGATGATGACGGTTTGGCGATAAGAACTCTCTCTCTCTAGACGCGGGGGAGGGCCAGCCCGGCGTTAAGAGATCACTGCATAAAAAGATAATACCGTCATAAAACCACACCTTTTCAGCTCCCAGCCCCAGTACAGTCATCCCACATATTCGGAACGGTTTACAGATCGGCCAACGCTCAAAAATCATAGCAAATCGATAATTGAACTTAATGATTCGCTTTTACCTTCATTTGAAAGCTTTTCTTGCGATCTTTCGAATGATGTATCGAACAACTGCAAATTTTAACTTTTATATCAAGTTTTTGAAGAAAAACATTGACCCTTGAAATCCACAAATTCGGAACACTTTTTTCTTACGGATGTAAACAAACTTTGGGTCTCTCCGTGAGTACATAATTTTTACAAAATAATGACTTCTCGCACTGAAACCAACGAAACTCAAGCTAAGTTATGTTTTATAAGTGGTCTGATAACTTTTTTGTTAAAATATCAGTTAAATTCAGGTGTTCCACAATGGTGGGAGGCACAATAACAACCCACAATTATGGAACAGGCAATTTGGAGGCAGTTTTTTGCTGCTCTGGATAAAATAGTCTTGAAATGAGGTTTTTTGTTCAAAAAATACTAATTTTACTAGTGAAATAGCAAGATAATGTCCAAATGAAGGCCCTAAAAATAGTAGGGTCGACAGAAAAGCTACATTTGCCATGTTATTGATAAATTATCACAAAAGTGTTCCGAATTTGTGGGTGTTCCGAATATGTGGGATGACTGTACGAGCCAAATCGTTGTAAACTTACTGAAGAGGGCGTAACAAGGCCGAGAGGTTTTAGTGGCATTTTAGGGGTTGTGGCTTTAACATTATCTCAAATAAAGAATCCCGAAATTCAAAAATAAAATAAATCAGAAATACAAAAAGAATTAATAAATCAAAAATTCTAACACTAAAATTAATAATAAAATACTAAAATACTAAAATACTAAAATACTAAAATACTAAAATACTAAAATACTAAAATACTAAAATACTAAAATACTAAAATACTAAAATACTAAAATACTAAAATACTAAAATACTAAAATAATAAAATACTAAAATACTAAAATACTAAAATACTAAAATACTAAAATACTAAAATACTAAAATACTAAAATACTGAAATACTAAAATACTAAAATACTAAAATACTTAAACAGGGTAATTCTCCGCAAACTTACATAGCAGTTGCCCTGACCCATCTTCGATTTGCTTGAAACTCTTTCCTAAAAGTTAATTGTTGTCCCTGATCACGAATCTGAGCTCCATTTTCGATATTTCGTGACAGAGAGGCCCTTTCATTTTTGAACATTCGAAAAATGACGATTTTTTCAATAATTTGCAACCGTATGTTTGGCATGTTAAGCACTCGCTCCAAACTCCATCTAATTTGCTGATTTTCACTATTTAAACAAGTTACTTTGTAAAACTGTTGATAGAAACTTGCTTGCTCACTTCCTATTGGGCTATTTATCACTCGATTTCAGTTGAAACGCTTTTTTATCAGCTTTAATTTAACGTCCAATTGCTGATATGGCAACATTAGAGGCACGATGGAATTAGATGCTGTTCTCCTAGTTTCTGAAAATGATCAGTTGGCGAAATTCAGTAAAGTTAACTGAATTCAGTCGTGAGAATTTGGTAGATAATTAAGGTTGTCACAGCTATCGAGGACTTGAGGTACCACCTGGTGTAATTAAATTGAACGGACCAGAGTGGGGTGTTTATATTTATGACCCACCCCTCTTGTAATGATTAATTTACAACCCAGTGGGGGTATTTGCTGTTGCCAGATTGTGTTAAAATGGGGTCTTCTCCATGGAGTTTACTACCGCCCTGACAGATTTCTAATTAATAAACGTTGATTTAATCGCACAATTAGACACGGCAAAAAGTGTGTCCTTCACAGCTGTGTTACCTCGCAGTAGATCGACATTATCGGAATACTAATCAATGCCCTCTTCCCTTCTTCCAGGCCTCGACGTCGGAGCTGCTAAAGTGTCTGGGTATGTTCCTGCATGACCGGTGCCGAAAACTGCGAGACTTCCAGGCAGGGGACGCCGTGATGTGGCTGCGGGCAGTCGACCGGAGTCTGCTACTACAGGGATGGCAGGTGAGTTCTGCCGATAAAGTCGGTGTACACACGGAGTACACGCAATATGCTAAGGAAAGACTGTCGGCGCCATCCGGAGCGAGATAAAAATAGAAAAAGTCCTTTGGCTGTATGTAGTACATGGCCGGTGTAATAGTTGGACACACCGACCGCAGCAAGATATGCGCTGGTCACCGGGGAATAGCGAATAGTTGGGCTGGGCAGGACCGGTGCTGGCCACAGAGTGAGATGGTCGATTAGTTTATTGGTCGTGGCATGCCACCGAAGGCTGTCGTGACCTTCCGGCGTGAATAGTGAAATGTAGGACGGCGGTCGTGGAGTTCAAACAGTTAGCTGTCTTAAACTAAACAAAACTTATTATTTTAATTTTATTTGATGTTATTTATGATATTTGAGATAAATTTCAAAAAACCAAAGGTATTCAAAATTAACTTAATTTAACTTTCATCTTCTTCAAATTAGGGTTCTAAGCTAAATTAAACCCCAACTTTTCATCTGGCATTTCTTAAAATTACCCTACCAAGAGTCAAGCTTTGATGTTGCATCAAGTTTCACACAAATCACCGAACCGAAATGCCTTCCCCCGGGCAACTCTGGAGCGCGGTGCACCAGTAAATTTGTGGCTTTTCCATCCGTATCGCCCACTTGGGTACGCTTCCCTGAGCCATTTGCAGTTTAATTGAGCTTCTCTGCTGCTTGGGGTTTGGCTTTTCCCTTTTGGGTGGTGGTGAGTTCGTTTGAAGTTTGTCTTACTTGAAGAATTTTCCGTTGAAGTTGTTTATTTGCTTTGCCTGTATAAAAAACGTGTTTAAATCAAACATTGAGTGTTGATCCGCCACAGGATTAGCTTCCTCTAAAACATTGCTCATTGATGCGAAAGCTGAGTTGGAAAACAATCACGGCGTCAGCAGCAAAAAAGTCGAACAATCCGATAAACTATAAATCCATCACACAAGTGTCGCTTTTATTTCGAATTCTGCACCCGGGAAAACGGCAAGCAAATTGGTGGTCAATTTTATTTTCCCGCTCGAATGGATCGATTTTGTGCATTCACGAGTTTGCCCGGCGATTGATGGAGAGCTTTTCTCGATTGAACAGATTGAAATCGATGAATGGAAAAACTGCTGCCGCGGCAGCTGCTGTTTGTGTGGACAAGGCACAACTGCGGAACTATTCCGGGACGATTTTTTTTCCTATTTTTAAGAGTCCAACAATCATGATAAATAGTTGGCATGTGTAATGTATTCAAAACAATTCCGACACTAGCAGGAGCGCTCAGCTGGAAACCATTCTAAATGCTAATGTCCCTGAGTGCTCAAGAAGCGGAGTTTTGAAAAATATTACACTATAATGTAAGAAGATCTTTATTTACTTTAATCGTTTACTGTGTTTTTTTTTCTAATTTTCCTGTGTTTAGGTGAACAACATTTATTCATGAAAGACTATATCGTTGTCACACCACCAACATGTTTTTCAAATATTTTTAAGATTAAAAAATGATAGTTAATTATAAATTCAAATTAGCATGCTTGTAGTTATCGTCATGAAATATTATATTTTATAATTGATTAAAGTAATGTTGATACACTCATAGTTATAATTCAATAAAACATATTATTGATCATCAAGAACGTTCACTAATAATGTACTCATCAAAACAAAACCTACTTCTGCCCAATGTGAAAACACAATCAATCCTTCAACAAGCTTGGCATGGCACATTTTTATTCTAATTGCAATGTCACAAACTTGCCAAGTCACAAAATTTGTTGCCCTAATATTTTGACCGAAAAATATGCGCATCATTTTCAAATTTGTCACTTCCAGGAGATTTTATATTAATTTTAGTTAATTCAATGTTTAATCAACAGGCTTTATTCAAACAGGAATAAGCAGATTTGCGTAGCAATATAATCAAATTGTTTTGTAGGAAAATAAATAGACCAAATTAATTCGTCTACAAATAAATAAATAAACGTAAAACTCAAGCTTATCAAAGCAATCTTTATTCGTTTGTTGGTACAATGTCACCCCTTTGGCTCAAAGTCATCCTATTTTAAGTTATTTTTGTGCAGTCTAGTTTTCCTTGACTTAAAATTCCCTGAAGTAGGAGTTTTTTTTTTAATATTGAGGTATAAACTTGTAAATAATGTACTTAAGTCACTTGACTTAGGCTTAATCCGGCTAAGTCAGTGCCGTAAATCGTTTTTATATCATTCTGCTACATGTTAGTACAATTTAAAACCATGACCAGTAACGTTTTGGAGTTAAAACATTGAAACTTTGATCTTTTCCTATGCATTTTACATGTGATTTCTCCTTAATTTGTACTCAAAATACTAAAACTGACCGTATTCGAAATTTCTGCCGGCAAATATTTTGAAACTCAGCCCAGAGGTGCAGAATGGTCCCAGAAACCATGTCCAATCATTGGTTTGGGTGGATTTTTTTTTTCATAACAACGGTCTGTGGGGGACCCGTGTAGCATTGTGCAAATTTATTCAACTTTAAACATCCCTTTTCCAAAAAGGATCAGGTTTTAGTTTAAAAAATATTATAGATCTTTTTTTCAACAATATAACTTAATTAAATACAAGAACTAAGGTTGATGGAAAATTACAATTTCGCTGATATTCAAATGATAAAGATTTTTTGCCTAAAATAGAACAAAATGTGAAAGGACAGCTTAGGGTTTTGTTTTATCGTTGTTGTTTTGAGGCAATTCTCTGATTTTTTTAAATGTTGTTACTCAATTACTTTGTTTACGAAATTATAAGGAACAAGTCGAGTTTTGAAACGGGTTTCCTAAATTTATGCCATAATTCCAAGGAACACTTTGAGTTATTATCTACGTTTTTGTAGGCAGACTTTTCTTAGTGTTTTTTTTTTTTTTTTTTTTTTTGTTTGAATGAAACTCTGTGCATTCTTCGAGTATTGTTTTGAAAAGGACCTATAAACATATGAAAGGCAATATTTCATAGTTCCTTTAAAAAAAACTCTAGATTTATTCCCTACCTTATAATGTGCTCCGTTTTCATAAACATTTTTAGATATTTTTTCGAAGAATGTTATTTTTTGCAATTAATAATTATTTCATGATGAAAAAAACCCCCGGCAAAAATATTTTCTGAGTAAATTTTCTACAATTTTCATTTTTTGAATAAGTTGATTTGACTGCTGGGTACTGAGATGTAGCCTCAGAAAGTATAAATTTTGAGAAAAATTAGTTCTTGAGTTTTATTTGAAAAGGTCCTATAAACATTGAGAAATCCATAGCTTATAGGAACTTTACACAAAAAAGTTTTTCTCAGTGTAGCCTAATTCAAATCAGTATATCTAGGAATTTATAGGTTTAATTTGTTACAAAATTAGTTACAAAATTATTAATTTCTGTTTTTTTTGCTCTTTTCAATTTAAATAATTGGAAAATTTTATATTATTTTAATTCTTTTGCTTTTACTTTTATACTACTTTTAATACTTTCTTCAATTAAATTTTTTTTTTTAATTTTTGGCATGAGTAGTTTTTTTATGAAGTATTTAAAAATTGCAATGAATTTATCAATTTCCAAAAAAACACCTAAACTGCATTTATTTTGTACACAATCCTATTTATAAAAAAACAACGCATCTATGAACAAAAATTACCTTTAAAATTTGATTTCACAATCTTTTTATTTTTGGCCAAAAACGCACTCCGGTATCAGATTTTGGCTCAATTTTTACAATTTTAACCCACAAAATAACAACTGTCAACAATGTTGAATGATTTTATTGATATTATCGGTTCTTAGATTACCTGCGAACATAACATTGATAGAAGTTTCATAACATATTTTTACATGTCGTTTTCATCTATATTTTACGTCAAAAATCAATCAGGCCCGCGAGCCAGACCAGTCGGAGAGGAACTTTTCCGTGTATCATGTACCTGTTTTTTTCTGAAAAGTTTAATAATAACCTGCAACTTTGCCAAAGACAGCAAAGCGATCCAAAAATCTCTTCTCAATTTTCGAATATTCACATGCATGGAGCCTTGTATAGAAAAACAAGTTAAGCAAAAAAAAATTACATTAAGGGGAAAAAATTTCATTCTAATCAAAAACCTTGAAAACATTTTGTGAAAATCTTTTGAACAGGAATTTTTGTGTGAAACTTTTGTTACTCCGCTTTAGTATGGCGTACGTGTGTTTGGATAGCACAAAAAATCCAAAACCAAATGCTGAAAAGTTGAACTTTTCGACACTGTTATTTTTGGTGATAGTTGGCAATTTCATCGGAATATAATGACAGGAAAAGTATAAATTCTTAAAACGGAATTGTAACAAAATGTGTTTCAAGGTGTATCCATCCGATTGACTCTAAAAACTAACTTGGGAAAAAAGCACTGGACCTTTTCTGACGTTTTATTTCTATACAAAGAAAAGTTTACTTTGTATCACAGTCAATTATAATTTTGCTGAATTTAATAGAGCTTAAATTGCTAAATTGCATGTAAACAATTTTAGAGAATCTTTCATCAAATTTACAAAGTTCTTCAATAGCATTTCCTCCAATGTAACATTTGAAAAACATATTTACCAGCCTCTTCTTCTTTCGAAGCAAAAACTTAGCTCGAAAACGAGATTAGAACTCGTCCTAATGAAATTTTAATTGAAAATGCCGTATCTGGCTCGGTCAAATTTCCCTCTCCTCCCCCAAAGAGTCAATCTCTGCTACAGTTAATCGTAGCTATATTTGAAAATGCTTCTCTCCTGTTTTCATCCTCGCCAGACATTCATATATATGGGGATGTGGCTCAGGACAACAGCTTCCGGAAATCTGTGCCTCCATGCTTAATTTGGCTGTTTGTTGATTCGGGCTGATGTTTCAACAAACTGGAGTGGGCACCCACAAAACCATAGAATTCACAAGGAAAATGTATCCGGAAAGTTGCGAAAAACCCCGTTTCCTCACAAATCGCCAAATTGAATAACCACCATTTTTCATCCTCTTTTTCCCTGATTCGGTTTCGGTGGCTACGACGAATTTTTCATGTTTTTCGCCGAATCCCTTCTCGCCAAATGTTTATTCATGAAAATTTTATCCTTTTCTCACGCCCAACTTCTCCGTTTCCCACTTTTTTTTTCAGGACGTTGCCTTCATCAACCCGGCGAACGTGGTGTTCGTGTACATGCTGGTCCGGGAGCTGGTCGACGGCGAGGAGACGAAGGAAGCGGAACTGCAGGCGGCGGTGCTGACCTGTCTCTATCTGTCCTACTCGTACATGGGCAACGAGATTAGCTACCCGCTGAAGCCGTTCCTGGTGGAGGACTCCAAGGACAAGTTCTGGGACAGGTGAGTTTTGGGGTTCGGATTTGGGTGGGGGGGGGGTCTGCCTGTGTGGATCAATCGGACCGCGCACTGGACTCACAATCCAGAGGTCGCCGGTTCGAATCCCGAGGCGGACGCAAAAAAATTCTAAGTGTAAATATAGGTATTCGGTGCCCTCTCCCCGTGCCCATACCTTCACAATTAGGAGACCCGGGAGGCGGAGTCTTGTCGCAAAAAGATTGATACACGCCTGTGGATCCGTTGACGAAACCGCAAGGTTTAAGAGGACCACTTTTTTTCTTTATTCTGTTGGGAGGTGATTGGGGAATATGATGAGACTCTTCAAAGAAGCGACAACGTTGAATTTAATTCCTTACGGAGATACCTGATACAATGTCAATAGGAGCGATAATGAGTTTATTTTTGAAAGGAATTGAGTAGTTTAGTCTTAACACATTTTTTTATATGCTTTTGTAAATTTGTGATGAGAACATTAAATTAACAAATTTACGTAAAGTATTCAACTTTGCATTTAAAAAAATATTCTCTGCTTTTGAACTGAAATAACTTTGCACGTGACCTCGTGGGCACTCTTGGCGTATGTCGTCGTCACAAATGAAGGATATCAATTTCTTCAACGTCACCGGAGACAACGCGACGTCAGCCATGAACTGGACCTCTCATCTTATGAGCAATGCAAAAAAAGAAGAGCTTTCCTAATTAGATTTCCGTACTTTTTTCCTCCTCCCCTCCAGATGCTTGCTCATCGTGAACCGGCTGTCGTCCAACATGCTGCGAATCAACGCCGAGCCGGGCTTCTTCACCGAGATCTTCACCGAGCTGAAGGCCTGCGGCATGAACTCGGCCAGTTCGAACCCCAACGGAAATCTGCCGTGCGGTGCGGCTTGACGCAGCAACTCGGCTAGCAACAACAACAACAACAACAACAACGGAACCAGCACCAGCCGCCATCCCCGCGAGGTCGTCGTCCGGCTGTCGATCGCCGGCCAGCAGCAAAAGTACCAGCACCAGACCACCCTCCAGGAGCTGACGAGCGTGGTCTGAGCGGGAGGATTGCGTTTTCGGGAGGACGACAACCACTACCTTCACCGCGGAACCTCTTCTACGAATACTGCAACCAACCATCACCCTTCTTAGTTCAGAGCTCACCACCAGTCAACGACCATTCGGCTCCACGGGGTTATCTTCGGAGGGTAGCCTTGGTTTGGTCGGTCGTTGTCAACCCCTTAGATCCTAGATACGCCACTGCTGAGGTTCAGTGGGTAGTTTTAGGGTACAAAAGGCACACCCTTAGTACACGCATGGAACAAAGTTCATGTGCATTTCCCCGATTCTCCAGAAAGCTTAGGAAAACCCATAAATTCATTGATTTAACAATTTTGCATGCTTACAGAATTAATTTGATCGAGTTCATGTTTGTTTGAAATAATCTAGTAGTAATTTTTTAACGAAACAATAATTTGTAAAATGTATTGCTAAATTACATAGTTTTCTGTAATTTAGAAGGCGGGAAGTGTTGATGTTCCACTTTTTTCATGGGATAAGGGAAATTCTCCACTACGTCTCTCTTGGAGTTGGATGACTTGGAAACGAAACAAGCAAAAGAAAATCTCTCCCGAACTTTTCGAAAAAAATCAATCAGCAGATGATTTTTTTTTGTGATTCATATTATAAACACCACCTAAATCGCTTTGTTTACAAACATTGTTCATCTACGAACAGTGACAGGTCATTTTTAGACGTATGACGTATGAAATCGATGTTCCGCCGAATAATCCCGGTAATGATCTTTTCAGTTTCCTTTTACCGATTTTTCGTAAGCGAGAGAGGATAGCCAAGTTCACATTCGATTTTTTCGCTTGATGAGCGTCGAAAGAATTTCTTTTGATGATTATTCTTCCATTGTTGATCGTAGGGTTTCTTTAAATTCCGCAAAAAAAAATATTTATTTGATTAATTAAACAGAAATTGAATTGCGTCAGAAAAACTGAAATTAATAAGCTGTTTTATCGGATGTAAAACAAAGAAGTAATTTATTCGAAAATTTAAGAATTGCGCTGCACAGAAAACAGCAAAATTAATTTCTAGAAAATTCCATCAAGCTGAAAAAATAATTGTGAAAAGGGGAAATGAAAACTCTGAATGGGTTGACATAATTCACAAAAAAAAAATAACAAAAAAACAAACACATTTTCCTCATACCGTAGCGAAAAGAAGAGCGACGAGAAAATTACAAAAAAAAATCTCCTCCCAAAAACCCGACCGTACTATAAAAAGATGGCGGCGCGCCAGGAAAAAAAAAACAAGCCGGAAATAAAACTAGTCTCCAGCGCTGGTAATATCCAGTTCTGTATAGCGAGTAAGTGAATGTTAATGTTTGATTTTAGTGGTTAATGAAAAACGGGTGCTACCCGGAAGAATGGAGTCAGATGAAGCAAAAAAGGCAAAGATGTTAAATTGAAATTACTGTTGCAAAACGCATTAAATTCAATTTATAAGCTGAGCAGAGAAATTCGTTGTGCAATGGTTGAAAATGTGGTATAGTTACGCTAAGTTCGGTTATCAGAGAATTTGTTTCAAGTCGAATAAATTACGCAGTTATGATCTCAAAACTATCATTTACATTCCGTTAGGTAATATTTGATACATATCAGGAATGTACGAAACTAAATACGTAATAGAAAAATACAAACAGCTTTTAGTTTCCCCTCAAATTTCAATCAAAGGCAAACAATTTAAATTAGGTTAACTAAAATATTCAAAGTTTGATTACTTGTAAATAAAGCTAAATTTTTATCTGTCGACAATGCTACTTAACGCCACAGTCTCATACCGTAGAATAGTCCATCTTCAGACACGCAATTCCATCCAGCAAATTTAGTTAATAGATTTTATCACGAAAAAAAAACGCTCACTGTTTTCACTAGTTTTAACATGTATCGTATAACTGTAACCATTAAACAAATGCATCAATGCAGCTCTTTTTAAAGATTTCTATTATTAAACAAAAATATTCTGTAAATATCATTCCACTCGTGTTAAAACACTATAATTACCGTACTTACTTTTGCTGTGAAAAATCTTTTCCAGATCCTTGGTTTGATGAAAGTCAGAGGTTTGAAAAGGCTAGAACAGTCACACTCGTGAGAAAAAGAAGATTTTCAACCGTTCACTCGATTTGGCCGGAATATGTGCAATTTTTCAAACATTAGAAAAGCAAAAAAAACCTAAACTCAAACCCAACTGTTCTTTGTTGGGAAGGAAAAAGTTTACCGCTAATCAAGAATTATTCGAATAGTTATAGAAAGAGACAGTTTTGTGAGAGTGATTGAGTGCTATACTTAATAGCGCAAGTCGACGGTAACATTTCAAAAGACATCATGTACATTATGACACTTTCTGGGTTATTGCATATTCTGAAAGTACTCCTAATAAGCTACCTCTCCACCAAAAATGAGCAAAAGTTACTTCAGTAAAGTCTGTTTAATCATGATTTTAAATAAAGTAATATAAAAAAAATCTCTGCCATCAGCAGTCTTTGTTTATATAGCCCTGTCAACCTGTCAAACAAAAGACTACATGAACCTCGTGACGGAAAAAAAGCAACATGAACAAAGCGCCATGTACAATCGGCGAAGAAAACCGAATCATAACAAAGCGTCCCCCTCAACGCCAGCAGGGTGATATAAACGTTGGTGATTTCAAAAGAAGTTATGTTTGTTTTTCTCAAATAAAATTACGGAAATAATGTTTTATTGAATTTGGATGATCAAGTATCAATAAAAGCAACGTTTTTCATCGTTTGTTGTCATTAGAACACCTTATTTTGCTTTTATATTAAAATGGGAATTGAAAATGGATGCTCAACATTCAAATGCGTTTTTCTCAAAACGCATAGTTTGTACATGATGCTTTTTGAAATGTTGGCGTCGAAGTGAGTGTTCAATAAAATCATATTACTTAGAAACAGAGTTTGAACATTTTACCCACTAACGTTTAATTTCTCTATTGTCTTTTGAAATGTTCTGACACGATTTCTTTGTTCGTCCAAAAGTAAAAATCTTCCATAGATTTCTATAATTTGTTTCAGCTAAAATCTGGTTTTTAAAAGACAAACTTTAAAAAAAATCTCTACTTATCTTGACAAAACGGAAAATATAAACACGCAAATTAACGGCAACTATTTGAAGGAAACTGAAAGATGATTGAGACACAAAATAGAAAGAAAACTAGCAGAGAATTTGTAGTAGTGTGATGAATTAAGAAAATGAATAAAGGTTAGATCAATGTTCCCTGAAAAAAGCCTCTTTCAGGGACAGGAAGAAGAAACCGAAGGAGATTCGAATAGTTCTTTTTGTGCAATCTAAGCAAAGTAGTGGAAAACAGACAAAAAAAAACTAAAACCCAACAAGGTAATCAACTGAAAGAAGACAAAACACACACAACACAACTAAAAGATAATTACTAGAAGACAAAAAAACATAAGCGATGCAAAAAAACACAAACTCACCCAAAAGAAAAAAAAAAACTGTTGAATGTTGATTAAAAGACAAAGTAACTGAAATAAACATAATAAGAGTTATTAACAAATTGGATTGCCCGTTGAGAATCGGAGTACGAAAATGCTGGACCTAAGCGTGATCGCAAAGAGTTTCAATAATTGGTAAATAAGAAGAAAAAAATGGAGTAAGAATCCCAAAACAGAACAAAAAAATCGAGCATAATTTTACAAAGAGCTACAGTTCTTTGGCGAATGCCACAGACCAATAAGAGAATTAAACTAGAATCGAAAGTTGTTGAAAAAGAAAATAAAAATTTAATAGAAGCGATATTAAACGTTTGCTAGAGAGAAAACAAAAACAAACAAACATAACAAAACAACCCGAATTGGCATTTTTGAAGAGCTCCAGCTGTAAAAGCCGTTAAAACGATGTTCTCAACTTGGATCAGATAACACAAACCCGTTCCACACACTCACACAAATACAATTCTTACATCCAACATTTAGTAAATTTGATTGCCAAAAATATACTACAATTCCCGATTTGTAAGTAGTAAGAGGAAATCATCCAGTGGAACAACCCGATAGTATCTACTTCTTCAAAACAACAAAAGAAAAGCATTGTGCTGACGAATAGAAGAGAAAAAAAAACAAAACTACAGATCCAACCACTCAGTCGAATATTTATTGTTAGTCGAAAAAGAACCAGACAAACTGGCAAAAACAATGCAGTAAGTGAACGAGAAAATCAACAAGCAAGAGAACGTAAAAAAAATGCAACACTGTGACACAGGCTAATGAGGATATGAGAAAGAAGAGAAAAAAAAAAGTAGTGTAAGAGGTTAAAAGTGAAATTTAATGCAAACCAACAACTTATTAATCCAAATCGACGAATTACTTGTGAGGAAGTAAGAATAAATAACAAAAAATATATGATAAAATAATACTACTGATTAAACAAATTATAATTTTTTAAGTAGAAAAATAAAAAAGGAAAAATACAAAAAAATAGAAATCCTGGTGTTTTATTTTCTACATTTTTACAATGCACAGTGGTCCAGATCGCAAAATTAAGTGGAAAATGGATTTTTCGAAAAATGGTTAAGTTTTGGAGCTTTGGTGTCTTCAGAAGAGTTGTTGCATATGGAAAGGGGCAACTTTTGGTTTGGTTGAAAATTAGGGTGGTTCACGATTAGGGTGATTTTGGAAATCTAACTTTACAGGAATATTTTTGGGATTTTTTTTGTCTTCTAGAAAGTTGTTGGGCTTGCCATTTCAAGCAACTTTGTCGAAGACACCAAAATTTTATCTCGTAATCTACGCCTTCTATGACCAAATTTATAGAAAGCATCTGAGCAAACCTTCAAAAATCAGTTTTTTGAACGTGGCAATTCAGGGTTAAGTTTTAGAGAAAAGTGATGTTCTGAGCACTTTTAGAGCTCTAAAAAACGAACATTTTTATTTGTTGACATGCCAATTTGGACTTAAGGGTCAAAAGTTACAGCCATTTTAAGGTAAAAAAGATGCAAATTTAAAACTTAAATATCTCAAAATGGCGCAAGCCAAATTTTAAGCACTAGGTTGCATTTGAAAGAGGAGATCTAGCACTACAAACGCTGAAAAAATCTCAGAGGTGTTTTTCTTTAAACTCGAGATATCTTCATTTGAAAAAGTCTAATTTTCAAGGGAAAATCATATGGGACCACCCTAACGAAATTCGAAAAATGTCCAAATATATGTTTTTCCATGTAATTTTGCCCGCTGAATCCGAATCTGCCCTCAGAATTGAGCCAAAGTATCGAAAAACCGAGTTTTGGTCATAATTTGGTCATAAATGATAATTTTACATGGAAACCCAAAAAATGACCAAAACTCGGTTTTTCGATACTTTGGCTCAATTCTGAGGGCAGATTCGGATTCAGCGGGCAAAATTACATGGAAAAACATATATTTGGACAATTTTCGAATTTCGTTAGGGTGGTCCCATATGATTTTCCCTTGAAAATTAGACTTTTTCAAATGAAGATATCTCGAGTTTAAAGAAAAACACCTCTGAGATTTTTTCAGCGTTTGTAGTGCTAGATCTCCTCTTTCAAATGCAACCTAGTGCTTAAAATTTGGCTTGCGCCATTTTGAGATATTTAAGTTTTAAATTTGCATCTTTTTTACCTTAAAATGGCTGTAACTTTTGACCCTTAAGTCCAAATTGACATGTCAACAAATAAAAATGTTCGTTTTTTAGAGCTCTAAAAGTGCTCCGAATATCACTTTTCTCTAAAACTTAACCCTGAATTGCCACGTTCAAAAAACTGATTTTTGAAGGTTTGCTCAGATGCTTTCTATAAATTTGGTCATAGAAGGCGTAGATTACGAGATAAAATTTTGGTGTCTTCGACAAAGTTGCTTGAAATGGCAAGCCCAACAACTTTCTAGAAGACAAAAAAATCCCAAAAATATTCCTGTAAAGTTAGATTTCCAAAATCACCCTAATCGTGAACCACCCTAATTTTCAACCAAACCAAAAGTTGCCCCTTTCCATTTGCAACAACTCTTCTGAAGACACCAAAGCTCCAAAACTTAACCATTTTTCGAAAAATCCATTTTCCACTTAATTTTGCGATCTGGACCACTGTGCAATGGTTTTGACTACCTCTTGAATCATAAATCCACTTTTTTTAACCACCCGAAACTTCCAAACTTGGTGATGAAATACTTTCCCTTATGAGTAGTGAGAAGTTATCTGACCTGACCATTGGCATTTTTTCGAGATTTATAATTTTAGTTTTTGGGTGTTTTGAGTGTTTTTTAATACCCCTGACTCAAGGCGGTTTAATAACACCAAAAAAGCAAAAACTGGAAATTTGGTTTATTGGACCTTTTCAAAAAAAAAAAAAAAATCTGGTATTAGACTATGACAAACAAACAAACTCGCACTTTTCGTAATTGACAATTGGGTCCTAAAATGAAGCTTAGATTGCTGATATTATTGTTTACAGCGATAAAGCTCAATTTTCTGAGTACAATGACCCTTTGTACAACCACAAAGAGTTTAAAATGGATTTTTAAATCAATTTTGAAAAATTAACCTCGCAGTCCTTCTTGACAGATAAGCTCCTACTTGACAGCTCTTTCCAAGGGGACCATAGTTGAAAATCGGACCATTAGTTGCGGAGATATCGACATTTAAAAATGGTGGGTTGTTTGGGTGAGACTTAGAAAACATAAATTTTCCTGTTTTTAAACCTTTGCATTGTAATATCTCAGCAACTAAGGGTCGTATCAACAAAGTTCAAAACATCAAAATATAGAGAATTTTCTCAGCTTTTCAAAAATATTTTTTTTCGAAAGTTGGCAAACATGTGCACTTATTTTAAAAAATGAATAACTGCGACTATTTTCAAAAAACCCGTTTTAATCCCACCTGGGGTGAGATAGAGCCTTTCTTACAAAAGGAAGATAACTGCAGTTGATTTTTTTTTCAAATAAATAGCAAATTAAGAATGATTCATTCATTAATCAATTCAAAACTCAACCTGATTTTTTCATATAACTAAAAAGCCCCATTTTTTGCCCCATTTGCCACGGCCGGGTGTAAGCTGGGCTCTTGCTCCAGAGCGTTAAAGTGGTTACAAAATGACTGGCAAAAGTGTTTCCACACCCGAGAATTTGCCGTGTTGTAAACGTTGTAACGGTAAATTCGCTTAAAAGTTCTTGTAAGCTTTGAAACGCCTACTGGAATTCACTAAACTGACATTTAGGCGTTAGGCAAAATTGTGAGCTTTTAAAGCAAGCCAGAAAATTATGTAGTATGCATTTAGGCGTTTTTGGGTTTGGGAAGCATACTGCGACTGAGCGCTCGGTGAGACTTCACTACGACAAACGCAAACGTACCGAGTGAACCACCTTGGCTCATACGTGTCTTGGTGCGCTGGTACGATGGACCAAAATACTAACACACAAAAAGACTCGTACCGAAGCTAGAAAACAAAACCCGCGATGTGCGTTGTCACTGGCGCATGGGAAGTAAATCCGAATGAGGTCGAATTTGTTTCAGAACCTCGATTATAGTCTAGATTATGATATGGAGAAAAAAAATTAGATAAAATGCCAAAGGAATAGTTTTGGCATTTGGCTTTTTTAGGGATTTTTTGCCTCACAGTAAATTAGTCCACAAGGTGTAAATCAAGAACCACATTACCGACATGGAAGAAAATTATGGAGGACGTAGGGCTCGAAAAATGCAATATTTTGGATAAATAAACGATAATAATATTTCAATTTTCGACCGAATTTTTATTTGAAAACCGCCTGATCAAGTGAAAACATACTCCGAGTCCCCATAAAAAATGGATAAATTCAAATTTGGTATGGAACTGGTTCAGGTTCAGCACATCCCCTTTCAAACGCGCCCAAGAGAGCTTAAATCCATAATGTGGGCTCTGAGAAACCCACTACCACAAAATTGAGCACTTTTTTACCACACACGGACGTCACGCGTGCTCTACGGTAAATTGAGCGCAAAAATTCGGAAATTGGAGATAGACCAATTCTGTCATTGTCAAACGATCAGGCGTCGAAAATCGATCGTCCATGATTTTTTGCAGATTTTTCGAATTTATATTTCGAGAGAAATGATTTGAGAACGAAGCTTGATTTGAAGTCGGAGCCAAAAGCAAACCCTTTACCTTTCTTAAGTAAGAAAGGCAAAAGGCAACTAAATATGGCTTTAACTCTAGCTTTAACTTGAAAACGGTGCACTTTATCAAAATTTCAATGAAGTACTTTTTGATTGCAAATTTGATTTTACATCGAAAAATGATGTTGAAAAATTTTTGCGACTGATATTTCGATTTTTTGAAAAAATCAGTATTGATTCAAAAATTCATAACTCGCTCAATGATTTTTTGCACAACCTGGAAATTTCTGAAAAGTTGGCATTTGATGTCCTCTAAAACATATCAAAAAATAAAAAATAAATTAAACAGTGATTTTTTTGAAAATCAAGTTTTAGTGACAAAAAGTTAAATAAAAAATCACCAAAATTTTTTTTACCGTGTATGATTTTTTTCCACTGTAGTCCGATTTTTGCCGAAGACACCAAATCGATCAAAATATTCCTTCAAAAGATACAGATTTTTGAATTTTTATAAATCATTTTTGTATGGACAGCTGCCAAATTTGTATGGAAAATTGTATGGACAAACTAATGATGCAAAATGGCTTCTTTGGGCATACCGAAGGCACCAACAAAGTTACAGTCGGATTAAAAAATACATAAAAAATCGAATGACCGAAATCTGAGAGAACTGCTCAGCTGTCAAAAGGTGCGTCTTGAATGATTTTTTTCAGTCTTCCCGAAACGCACGCACGCCGTACACGCCGTACAAGTTTTCAGTGCAGATGAACCTCAAACACACCAGGCTGCCATGTTCGAGTTCTCCCCGCACGGTGCACTCAAGTTTACACGCGGTGTAAACACGGGGTGCACACCTCGGGTACAACGCCGTGCGAGCGAAGAGCGTATAAAGAGACGAAAAAATGTCTGCTTCTCACTCTCTCTGTGGCAAACACTGTAGTGTGACTGCAGCAGAGAATGAAACACCACTTTACAGCAGAGGGAGCGTGAGGGAAATATGTTTGTCTCTTTTCTGCGTCGTCGGCCTGCACGGGGTTTGTACCCGAAAGTGCAAGGTTAGGTTTAAACTTGAGGTTCGTGTACGGGTACAGCCTGTACACGGCAGAGTTTAGGTTTGCTTGTACGCGTGCACACGCGGTGCTGGTGTTTGATCGAGTACAGAAAACAGAGAACGCGGTTGAACGCGGTGCACGGGGATCACTGATTTTTTTATTTATTAGAGGTGCTGCACCTTTATTTACGATGGAAACGATGAACTATTTTTGTTGTTCTGTGTCTGTTCCATCTGAAACTAATAAAAAAAATTATCAAAATATTGTGAGTTAACAAGGCATAAATAGCTGTCCTAATTCGCCCCATGTGTCCCGTTTCGCCCCAGATCGACGCTGTCGTGCTATCATGTCGCACCCGCCATTTCGACGTTCCGAGAAAAACGCGTTTTAATGTTTGACCTTGAATAAACAAAAACTAGAGCACGCAATATAAACAATAACAAATACGTTTTGTTTGGCTGAACATTCTGTGCACTGTTCCGAAGTTTGGTTGAAGTTGGTTGCTGGAGTCCCGAGTTATAACTACAAATGTTTACTGTAGCCTAACTTGTACGTGCGTCAAACGTGTTCTGACCTGCAATCCCTTTGGCCAGTTGTCGCACTTACATCAATTTTCAGGGAGTGACAAGATAGCACGACATGATTGAAACTACTTTCATATGTAAAGTGACAAAAATGCACGGAGTTTTTCGGTTTTTATTGAATATCTCAGGATTGAAATCGATTTTTTGGGATCTGTGAAGGTCAAAAGGTGAGGCTTTGTTAGCTGCACAAAATGGCGTTCTTAACTCAATTTGGCCCAAAATGCACGTGCGACAAGTTAGCACGACGGTGACGATATGACGGTACCTATACCGCAAAAAAAATCTTTTTTTTTAACTGATGATTGCAAAACAACTGAACAAGTGAAAAAATGCATTTTTAAACACTGTTTTCCACTCAAATGTTGACATTATGGGAGCGTTCTTTTGTTACGAAACGCAGTTGGGGGGGGGGGGGGGGGGGTGGAGAGGGCCGAAGGCCGCGGTACGCTCTATATAAAAAAATAAATTTGTTGCGAAAGGGGGGTCCAAATATCTATTTTTCCGGATCGAACAAGAACATTCCAAATCGGTTGAGTTTTCGCCGAGATACAGCCGGATGAAGTTGCATTTCCAACTTTTTTAACCCCCTTGGTGCTTCGCGTAAGTTTTGACCCCGTTGGTGCTACAAATGTTAATGAACTTGTTAGTCGACGACTAACCTACAGCTCAGCCCTGCGATCGAAAAGTACATAACAGATATTTTCAAGGAAATTTTGATAAAGTGCACCGTTTAAAATAAAGTTTACGAACTGTCACTTTTTACACGGCGCTCACGCACACTATCTAAACAAACGTTTGGTAGTGTGTGCTAACTTCGTGTAAAAGGGGTGTCAAATTAAAAAGTGACCCCGTTCGTTTGACAACAGTTGGTGTCAAACCATAGGGGTTTGAGTGAAGTTTTAATTTGGTTTCAAGAACATTCAATATTTTTACTTACTACCAATACTAATTTTACTACTAATTTTCATGACTTAGCCCACTGTTTTAATGGCAATCATGCGCCAACAGCCCTGCCGGAAAGTGCTTACAGTGCAATTGATGCCAAACATTCCTAATAATACTAAGGTACAAAACCAAGTTAAAAACGGTAAAAAATACATCAAAATTAGCAGGAAAACAAAATCAATCGTTCCAAAATTATTAAAAATGCATTAAAGAAATTTAAGTATTTACAGTCGACTACGCTCCATACAATATTTTTAAAATTTGTATGGAAATTTTGTTACGAGGGGGGGAGGGGGTCTAAAAATCAGATTTTTGCGTTACGTAATAAAAGAACGCTCCCCAACCCAAACAAAAGTAAATTTATTGTTGAAACCTTCAACAAATCTGGCACCCCTGACACTCCTTTCCCGGTCACTCACTTCTGACAGCTGCGTCACTCACGCGTCTGACAGTTGACTGTTTTGACAGTTTGCATTTTAAAACAAGACCAGAGTTTTGACACGGGTCCTCCACAGACCGTTATTATGAAAAAAATAAATCCCACCCAAACCAATGATTGGACATGGTTTCTGGGACCATTCTGAACCTCTGGGCCGAGTTTCAAAATATTTGCCGGCAGAAATTTCGATTACGGTCAGTTTTAGTATTTTGAGTAGAAAAGTTAGGAGAAATCGCATATAAAATGCGTAGGAAAAGTTCAAAGTTTCAATGTTTTAACTCTAAAACGTTACTGGTAATGGTTTTAAACTGTACTTACATGTATCAGAATGATATAAAAACGATTCACGGGACTGACTTAGCCGGATTAAGCCTAAGTCAAATGACTTAAGTACAATGTTTACAAGTCAATACGTGAATATTTAAAAAAAAAACTCCTGTGTAATTATAAAACATAACTTACCTATTGTTGAATACGAGTTTGTAAAAAATAAAGCTGTCAAATTTACCCGGGGTCAAAACTACACTGTGGGAACGCCGGCTCAACTTTTCGTTAAAGTATTGACGAAAATATCAAAACCGTCGTCAATAGATTGACGAATTTGTAACAGATTAATTCTGTCCAACGCCTAGGTGCCGGCAAATATTTTGAAACTCGGCCCAGATGTGCAGAATGGTCCCAGAAACCATATCCAATCATTGGTTCGGGTCGTTTGGGTGGATTTTTTTTTTTTCATTATAACGGTCTGTGGGGGACCCGTGGTTTCGCTTCTCTTTCCCACACACGGCGCTCACATGCGGTCGCGCAGCTGCTTGCTTCTCCTCTGACAGTTCCGTCAGCCACATTGCTGTGTGTGTTGGTATTATTTTTACGCGTGTGTGCAAAAATAAAGTACAAAAAAAACTCTTCATCGTTCGGTTCACCTCTCGAAATCCAGAAAGCAAATCGCGTTCGATTCGTGGTGCTGGGGCTGTTTAGAAGGAAAAATAAAACGGGAAAGTTTTCCCGGAAAATTGCGTGTTCCCGAAACTGTGCTGTGCGTAATAATCGAATCGTGGTTTTAGGCCAAATTTTAGTTGAAATTGTAGCTGTTAATAGTTGGTGCTAGTTAGCTAATTTATCGCGAGTTTTTTTTTCCTTTCGACTTCACTTTTCCTTGAGCAGAGAAAAAGCAAGCAAAGAAGTGTGTTGGTTTGGCTGGTTGAATGAAAATTTTCAACACATGCAGCAGCGAGAAATAAGAAAAGAAAATTCACAACCGCTCGGTGGAAAAAGAGTAAAGAGTTGCTGCTGCAGTTATGTGTGTTGTTGGTTGGGGAAAAGCCAAATCAGATCGTGAAAGAAGGTGCTCCGAGAGGTTCCAGGAATCTCGGGAAGTGTGAGGTCACTTCAGTGTTGTGTGCTTAAAAATCGTATAAAAAAGATAGTGGTGCTCAAAACCGTTTCCCAAGAAAATAAGGATTACTCCTCACGTCAGGCAGCTCGTCATCCCGAAGGCAATCAAAGGTAAATAAAAGAACTCGGAACGGCGAAGCAGGCCTATCGACCTCCCGCTGGTCTTTGCCCCCGACACACCAGCGCCAACAACTACAAAGCTGAGCGAGCCAGACACAGACAGGAAAATCGCTATTATGTCATCGTGCGAATGTTTGAGGAAAATCTAGCGTTTATGTCATCGCTGACCCGACCTGAACCTCCCTCGAACTCAGAACATCCCCCCGCCAAAAATTTGCCTGCCCCAATTCTGGTTCAGTGGGCTAAGGTCGGGCGACCAAGGGATCGCCACATGAGTCATTCAACCGAGCATTGGATCTCTCGCGATTTGGCAGCAGCAGCACGCACAGCTGTCACTTTGCGTTGTTATTGTTTGCGATACGTTTGACAGATCGAACGATAGATTGCGCAAGATTGACGCGGAATTCCCCCTTTGCCTCTGGATGTTCTGAAAGATGACGACCCTAACCTTGAATCCGTCGTCTCGCGCGGCACCACCTTTTCGTGGTTCGTTGTGAAAATTTCCCCCTCCGTTCGCGAAGGCCGCGCGCGGCTCCGCGTAGACAGCCGCAGGTCTACCTGAGCAGAGAGGGCAGACTTTGATATCAGCGGGAAGAGGGTTTACTTCCTCGAAATTGAAACGGTTCGGTGCACTTTTGGTTTTGAAAGTAGCTGTGCTGGACACACCTGCCTGGAATCATCCCCTTTTTGATTTCTTGAAGACAACTTAAAGATTAGGGGAAGGTGGGGCAAGACGACCATATGGGGCAAGAGGAACAATCGTTCGTAAGGCCGTAATTTTTACAATTTTGATTATTTCCAGTATGAGGAATTGTTGCTAGCAATGTAATTAGCTGATTGTACTACCACATAACCGCCAAAACAACGTAAACGCCACGGGGCATAATATTGAATGAAGTTTTTTTCAAAACCTTTGTTTCCGTATAATATTTGGAAAGTACAAAATAAAGCTTAGGGTTCGTTTTAAGGCTCATTTTATCAAAATGCTATTTTTCCTAGATCAGTAGTGTCCCTACCAATGACTTGCACGTATTATAAAATATGATTCATGTTTTGGTTATTTTTGTAGAGAGCTTTTAAAAAATCTTGTTTTGGTGGGGTAAGTGTACCATATGGATTTTTAGTATGGAAAATAATACGAATTGCTGCAGCAACATATTTTATTGTGAAAAAAATACATAAAAGTTCTTAAAAACTGATAAACAATTGTTTAAAAAATTGTCCATACACGATATAATAATATCATGAAAATTTACTATTTATCATCTCAGTAATATTTTTTTTCGTAAAAACGGTCAAATTATTAGTAAAATATTATTTTTTAATCTAAAAATGAAAGAAACGTTTCAAAATACATTCTAATCTGATGTATCAAAGTGATAATCGTTCAATTGTTAGTAAATTAGCATGTTTTTTCATGCATTGTTCTTCTTGCCCCAACGGGTTGTTCGTCTTGCCCCACTAGTTTAGTAGACCGTACGAAAAATCAAAAAATTTAAAATCATTTTTTTTACATAAAAAACAGAATTTTTTAAAAACTTGTTCTATCAAAGTCTCAGTCAAGACCTGGAATAAGATGATTCTAAAAAATCCGACAGATTTTTTAACGTTTTTAATGGGATATAACGAGCAGTTCCTTAGCTTGTTACACTTGCCCCACTTTCCCCTAAGTCGTTAAAGAGGTTCGATGGAAAGTTGTATTTTTTATGAAAAAAAATGTGCTTGAAAAATCAACAAATATCGAAGAGTGACTGGACAAACTTAACATGAAAAAACTGAACACAAAAAAAAATATTTTAAAATAATTGTGTTTTACCGGAGGATTTTTAGACTTTAATATCTAAATAAAATGTAGAAAAAAGTGCGCAGAATAATTTCTCAAACTAGAAAAACAGCATTTTATTTAATTTGAACAGAATCAACGCATTTGGTACAATTAATAGCAATTTTCTCAAAATTCATAGATTTAAATTTTAGTGTTCTCTCTATTCAATCATTCGATCTATGGTTTTCAAGCGAATGATTAATTATGAAAATTTTTAAAAAGAGCGAAAGGGCCGTCCAAAAGACCAACTCTTTGTAATGAGCGAGCAAAAATAAGCGACTCCTAAAAAGAGCGGATTTGCCCACCTCTATTTTGTATGAATATTAAAATAAAAAATAAAAACACAAGGGTCAAAATGTTCAAACTTCAGCTGAAAAGTTTTCTTGAAATAAGAGGTTCTCAAACCATTAATACAACGAATAGTCTACCCTGTAATTTTCAAAGAAAATGTTTTAGTCACCGCGACATAACCGGAATGGCAGTGAGTAACATTGTTCAAGCCGGTTTAGTTCATCTTGAGTTAATAGAAATTCAATTATGGGTTTGGTAAACGCTAGATATCCCTAAAAATGTTATGCATTCTAGGTATTTTAAGTTTACATCTGTGTTAGGGAGGCTCTTTTTCGGTACTTGAACTTCCCGTCGGTGTAACGGAAATGCTTACTTTGCTTGCAAATTTGCTGTATTTTGAAAATCTTTTAAAACATCGAATTGTTTCAATATTAAACTATTTTGCCAATTCATTGCAATGCCGAATCATGCTATTTTGATTTGTACGTAAGATGATATAATCGTTTGAAATCTTAAGGAGGTATTAGACTATGACAAACACACACACAAGACCAAACACGCACCCTTTTGCCGTTAGACATATTGTTTGCTGAAATTTTGTTTACATGAGGTTTGAGAGTTTGGCAAACAAGTTTGTGAAGATTGGCAAAGTCACATAAAACAAGTCACACTTCCAACCCTAAAATTTTATTAATTTTGAAGAGTTCTTCTTACCAATGCTTTTTAAACATCGAAAATTGGTTATAAAGTTGGCGAATTTTTAGATCTAAACTCAGCTAGAGGCGGAGGTGGGTTGTAAAGGGTTAGGTTGCCGATATCTAGGATTTTTAAAGGTCATATAACGTCATGATTCGAAATCCGGACACTTAGTACCATATTATTTTTGTTATAGCTGGCAAAAAATCATGTAATAAGTTGGAAATGTAGAAATATCATCAGGATTTAGTATAAACAGTCAGTTTTAAGAGAAGGCATGCAAAATATGTCTTTTCTAACAATTTTTCATCAGAATTTGAAAATTAAAATGACTTGTTGTGCTTCGAATCCCAGACACTGATATAAGCTGATTCGAAATCCGGACACTTTTGCTTCGAATGCCGGACACTCGATTTTAATTATAAATCGCACAAATTTGGATCGAAATGTTAGTGAATGGCATTCTTTAGGTCTCAAATAAGCTGTTAACATCAAAACGATCGATAGTTTATATAAAAATTTGCTAGAATTTAAGGAAATCGAAGACATAAATTTCTGCTTTGCCTTCCCGGTGCTTCGGACGCCTATGAAATATTTCAAGTGAAATGTTTCGCATTTTTGGTAAACTTATAATTTTATTTTATTTACTTGTTTTGGCATTAACTACAGCGTTTAAACAAACTTTAAATGAAAGTTGATGTTAGAATTCATCAAATAACACAGTTTTGGCATTCATAATGCGAACTTATATCGAAATAATTGATAAAACAAGATGAAGTGTCCAGGTTTTGAAGCGTCCGGGAATTCGAATCAAGACGTTAAGCAATGGGATTCCCTATATTTATTGAACATTTCAAATGAAACTTCAGGTCAGGTCCACGAAGCAAGCTGTTCATCGCATAAGTACACTCCAGTTACATTTCTCAGCAATACGTTAGTCGAAGCATAGCTGCCAGATTGTTCAGTTTTGCTCAAAAATAAATTAGTAAATGAATTTAACGAATCCTCTCCGCATATAACTTTAATTTTGCAGTATGTCTGGCCGGTTATTTCACTTTATGATAGTTAACATAAAATGTTACAAGGCTACACTTTTTGTTTACTAAACTTATATGACCTTTCGAGTTGGAAAAGTTTGCTTCGAATTGAGATCCGATATCCTGATCCAGCGACAAAAATCGCTGATTCGGGGTATTTTCGGCAGGCTAAAGGAGCTATTAAACTATGGCAAACGAACAAACAAACAAACTTTTTTTTGACAGTTTGGCAGTTTGCCTGCTGCCTGCAGAAACGTCAGGCTGTTTATTTGTTTGCCATAGTCTAATATTGCGCGTATTGAGAAAAAATCAGTTTTGGTGATTTTCTTGTAGGGGTCTCAAAGATACGAGCGCAAGCGTTTTTCAAATTCATCGCAGCAACCGTGTTGATTTTAATTTTCCATTGCTGTCAATTTACAAAGGTTAAGAAAATTATGTTCAGGAATTCCGCCGGATGCAACGGTTCCGTGTCCTTCGCGGCAGGCATGGCGATCCTCGGTCTCCGTATCGGGTCGGATGGACGCACTGTGGGTGGTGATGGCTTTGTCGGGCCAAATTTTTCCTCGAAGAAGCCAGGAACGCAGTGCGTTCATCTAGCCAAGGGCGAAGCTAAAAAACCACCAAGCCCGCCGCGAAGGTCATAGAACCGCTGCATCCAGCCCAAAAGACCGACCAACCGCAGGCGTTCTTTTAAGGAGGTGGGGTTCGGGTCGGTTTGGTTAGCGGGTCAAAGACTTTATTACACTCGAGAAACCGGATGTGGCCACCGGGGAACATGAAAAACTTGTCCAGAAGACGAAATTGCACTAGAGACACTCTACATTCAAGTTCTGTACTTTGCATGACCAGTTTATACTGTACGGTTCTGGATGTGGCCACCGGAGATCTTGAAACCGGTGGCCCCTACTCTGGTTCGTGCGGTGTGATTTTTCATTAGATTCGGTTTCTTAGTGAGAAATCAAGCTATTGGAAACTAAAACTAAACTGTTCGTGTCCATTTTCCCCGTCGTCTTGCGCCTTTTAGTGCCAACATAATCAGGCGGCTTTACCTCAGGGCAACAGGTTCGCCAACGAGGGGGGAGCCTGCCCAACGAAGCCAATATCGCCCGCAGTGCCTCCATTCGACGGTACGATACAGCTTATCGGGAAGGTCGCAGATTCCGGCAACGGTACGGATTCCACCGAGCCGGCCGAGAAGATCGCAGAACCGCATATTCCGTCACCAAACATCAGTCAGCTAAAACCAATAAGCAATCGACAGCCAGCACCAAAAGTCCCTACGATTTTTTTCAGATTGACAATCAACATGTTTTTATTTATTTTTGTCTAAGCCTACTCTCTTGACTTCTCCATAGGTTTTTCCATTGCGACGGTATCTTTCTGCGGCGATTAATTGAAGCGCAGGATTCTAATTTTTCTTGAAATTATTAATAGCTCCTTGAGAAAATAGCGCAAACCGTATCGCGTTTTGGCGATGGATCTCCTGTTCGTGTACCGTTTTCGGAAAACCGTATAGAAAGATGAATTCAGAGCTAAAACAATGAAAGTAATTCGTGTACTTCATTTCTTTAATTAAGTCGCGTGAACAAAACTAGACATAATCCGATATCTTTTGCGTACATTCGCAATAAACAGGTGTCCGCCGCTCATGTTGGCGGATAACCGCAACGCTCTCGTGTGCGGAGATTAAATTTCTTGTCCTCATCCGCACTCGTTCAGCACGTTCCCGACCACCGGACATGCACGAGACACACTAATCTGGTGGGTTGGTTTGGTTACAGAAGAGAAAAATAATCTGAAACCACATCAACAAACCGGCTAAGACAGTCAGTTTTCATCCCCTAGACTTTTTTTTGCACTGACCTTCCTCACCCGCCAAGATGTGACCATGGTGAGAATCTTAACGAAGGTCGCGTGCGCGTTTGTTTTGATTGTTGTGTTAATGAAGTCTTTGTGTTGGGATTCTCACGGAATTGATTAAAAGTTCAGAGATCTTCTTCCTGAAGTGGGGCAACGATGTTGTTGGTGTTAAGCGATTATTGTGCGATTATAGTTGGTGAAATGATTATTTTAGTCTAGTTTTATTAGTTGCATTATTTATTAATAACTCTCCTCTTCTTTTGCAGAATGTGTTCGCTCGCGACAATGTGAAACCCATAGTGTAGCTGTGTAATTGTGCATCTCCTCAGCGCACAACCTCAACACATACACATCCATGATCACCTTCGCCACCAACACCACCACGGTCACGAATTGCACCGAGGAGCCGCTTTGAGGAGTAGCTGTGAAATCGACAAATCTTGAATCACCAACAGGGCACTCCGAAACTCGAACCTCACACGAAGCTAATAACAACACTACACAATCCAAAACGGCACGACAAATTTCATCCAATCAGGTAAGAAACTATAAATATATTTTGTTAAAAAAACTTTTTTTGTTTCTAAGAGAGGGTTAGTTTCATCTCTTAGAAAAATAATCTTAGAATTCGACTCAAACTAAAATTTAAATATTTTTTACTGTCCCCTCAAAACAAGTGTATGAATGAATCTTGCCAAAAACAACACCCGTTTCTCTGGGTTTGGAGGTTTGAGTGTTGAGAGCCGCGACGTTTCACGGTTGGAATTTGTGCCGCTCTGATTGCGTCGTGTCATTCTCGCGATATGTTCGTGAGGTATGCGTGTGAATTTGCAATAAGTACGTCATGTTGTAGAGTTGCTCTGAGATAAGGCCCCGCATGAGATTTGCTTAGGCTATACCAAGAATCATCATCATCGCATCGCCCCCCAGCAAGGTGAAGGTGGGTGTGACTCAGAGCAAAAAGGTGATAAGGCTTGTTGTGTCAGATTGTAATCAAACTATTTGCGATGAGCCGGAAAGCGGTGATAACCTTTCGGAGTACTCGTGATGATTTAGCGATAATTGCTATTATTAGATTGATTTTACCTATTGAGAACTTCAATAAATTTGCAAAAAAAAAAGTTCAGTACAAAATAAAGTGCGGCCCATGTCGCTTACTATATTGAAAATTTAGTTTAATTTCCATAAGAACGGTAGAACAAACTTTTGGCAACATTGTCTCCATATGTTGGCACCGTTTCAACGGCCAGCAGTGTCTTAATCCGTGCCACTGGGGTGTGCACGTGCCTTGGTTTTGGGCCGGACCCGGCTGCAGAAGCTGCAACAATTTTAATTTATTGTTGACCTTTTCCGGTGTGATTTGAGGCGGAAAAATGCACACGAAGGATGGGCGCGAAATCGATATTGAAACTAAACACAACAGAATCGAATAAGAAGTTTGTCTTTTCTTTGTATTTCGGCTTTGTAGCAATTATTCGTAAAGAAAAGTGCGTTCAAACTGCTTGATAATGATGTCATGAAGCTCATCAAGAAACGCAAAACATTTGTCAACAAACCGATTAGACGATAACCGAAATTTAGCAATGCGTAAATTTCATCGATCGACAATATTTGATTTCTATTGAGTTTTTTTTAAAAAGAACACAAATTCATAAAAACAAAGTCCAGTTTCCCCAACCAAATCACCTGTTGCATCAGTTTTTGGCAATTTCCCTTTTATGACCTTCTGTTACACTTCGTATCTTCGTCCAACGCAAGCCCCCAGCCAGGTGGTGAAATAAGTGTTCTGGAGGCACAACTGTACGTGAAGTACTCGCGCATGGCGAGCTGAGTCTGTGTGGGTTAACCCTCTTTAGCTCAATGCGCCATTAAAAAAAAATCTCGTTCAACTTTTTGCTCTACGAAGAAGTTAAAACAGTCATGATTACATTTAAAAAAATTTGCGTTATAGCTTTCGAATTGTATGAAAAAATCCCGATCAATGGATACCCATATTTCAATAACAATAATTTTAAGTATTTTACCGAAAAACATTGCATTTCCAAAATATAGGAAAAATACGTGATTTTGTGAAAATTGACATTTCATTATAATTGCAATGGATAGCAACATCATTCCGATTCCAAAACACTACAATTTTTTGAAGTTTTGATGATTTTCCGGGCAGACGGTTATTACAAATTTCTTGCCATTTCAATAACAAATACAAAATTTTTTATAGAATCTTCTTGAAAAATCAATGTTTGCATAAGAGTTTAATTTGAGTTTAATAACAGTTTACGTTATCATAACAAAATTTGTTATTGGTTTGATATTTGTTGAAAGAAAAAAACAACTTGGGAATAACATTTTTTGTTATGGAAGAATACCTCTAACTGT
This sequence comes from Culex pipiens pallens, assembly GCF_016801865.2. NCBI lineage: Eukaryota > Metazoa > Arthropoda > Insecta > Diptera > Culicidae > Culex > Culex pipiens. The sequence goes on from NC_068938.1 coordinate 44,844,935, forward strand.
TATTGGGATGATCGGATTAGTTGTTAAAATAACAAAAAATAATAACAAAGATTTGTTCGAAGAATAGCCAAAAATGTTATTAGTCTGTTATTACAATAACAATCCAATAACAAAAAAATCATAGCGACGAATAACAAATCTTGTTATAAATAACATAAAATGTTATAAGCCTAGTATTTTCAAATATCAAAAATGTTATTCCCGAGTTATTTCCGTCTGCTCGGGTTTACATAGGAATAGCAAATGTCTCCCATATAGCCCAAATCCCATCAGCTCTATGCTTCAGTTATGCACTAGGCCGTGCTTCAACGAGGCAGCTGCACGAACCATAACCATAACTGTATTGCATTTTTTCTGATACTTTTATTAAGGGACCATCCATAAATCACTTTATTGAAATCTCAGCAAAGATAAAGTTTGTATGAGAAAAATCGAAAAAATGTTTGAAAACCCTAAATTTCTTACGGTTTTGTCTGCAGCGTGCGCTACTTCCATCCAAATATTCCCAAAAGTTAGATTCTCATTGGAAATTTAATGCTCTACAACCATTATCAAACATACCAAAACTGTAATACTCGATTCTGAAAAGTTATAAACGATTTAAAAAGTCATTGGATCATCCACTTTTGTCAAAATCGAGATTTTTGCACCTTTTTGTGGTAGAGGACGGTTCAATGCATCTTCTGAAACTTAAATTTCACTGAAATAGTGTTTTGTTTTAGCTGCCGATGCGAAAAACTCAACGGCCAATATCCCATTCCCCTTAGAATTTGCCGTGGCGAAAATTTGCGTTTTTCTCGGAATACTTGATTTGCAAAAAAAAAACGGCCGGGCCTACTGCGTTGCATTAAGCGCAGAGACAAATTCGGTGAACGGATCACATTTCACATATTCCATAGGGAAAGAAGGATACGTGGACATACCGTACCAAACGCTTTGAAACAGTTAGGTTTGGTGTGTTAGTGCTGATTTGGGAAATAATTATATTTTCAGAAGGGGAATTTGATTTACGGCAATTTGGATAAGGGAATGGTAAGTGGAGAAGCGCTGATAACTCTTGATAAAAAAAAATCGTTGAAAACGAATTTGCGGTAATTTTTTTTTTGGATTGGATTGTAGAGGGTTAAAATGCCGCAGTGACGATTGGTAGACAGCATTCACGAGGAGGAAAAATTGCGCGCGAGGTTTTTATCTTATCTTGGGTGGTAATGGCAGAGTGCTTCCCCCGTAGGACAGAAATTTGATAGAACGCGTCTTAAGCGGCGGTGTGTATTTTGTTTGAAATTAATTTATCTAAGGGCTCAACCAGTTGTTGGGAAGTTGGTTATCATTGCCCTTTTTGGTGGTTTTACTGATAGATTAGTTACAGTGCAAACACCTGGGTTGGATTAAGAATGCAAGTGTTTTTTTTGTCGGATCTTGTATTTGGAAAATAAATGAAAGTGCATCAAACTGAAATTCAGAAGCACAATATTCCGTACAGCAAACGGCTCAGTTTAATTTTATCGGAACCACAACGGATGGAAAGGCTAGTCAAGGTCTATAGATAATAATGACATTTGATTTCAAACAGTAAAGAAGAAAAACACTATTGACAGAAATATTTTAATCAAATGGTAAAATGTCTGAGGTAAGTTAAAATTAAATGTATTAAACTGATACAGTCCAGACTCGATTATCCGAAGGTCTTGGCAAAATTTCACTTCGGATAATAGAAAAACCATAACCGAATCACCAAAAAACGATTTTTTCTTTTCTTTTTATTTTTATTGTTTGGCTTAAGCATGACCCCTAAACTTCTTTCAAGTGAATTATAATTTCTAAATCCAAGATGGTGGCCAAAAAGGCGGTGATGAAATATTAAAAAAAAAATGCATTTCTAAATTTAATAGGCATCTATTCAAATTTTACTAAAATGGGGTCGCAGAACTCGAATTTGAGCTCATAGCTAGGGAAAATAAATGAATATTTTTTTGAATTTCTGTTGAGTCTATAATTGTTAAGTTATAATAAAAACTTATTTCAAAAAATGTGTCAAACTTGTTCAAATCAATTGCCACAATACTTAAAATGCATTTATATAATATTAAAATTATAGTAATTCGCAAACTGTTTAACCTATTGAGAACCTATTTCTACTTAAAATTGATAACAATCCCACCTCTCGCCGACTGAACCACAACGGCTAAAGGCCAGTTCCAGAGCAAAAACTTGATGACGTTTACTTTCGCTTATCGTGTTTTTTCGTGGCGAAAATATTGATTCGTTCGCGTGCCGGATCCGTCCTGTAGAAGCTTACATAAAAATGCTCCTTTTTGGTTTTTATTGTGACATTTTGATTATGTTTTGTATATTATGATCTATTTCATTGGATCACAATCTATACAACTATTGCATTCCTTTCAACACCATCAAATTAAGAATTAATTAACAAATGCAAATGGAGTAACATCGAACCATTCAAGCTCGACACTGGCAGTGCGGCATTAACATTTCACTAAACATACATAAATCGATCCGCATCTGTTTACTGAAGCATTTCACACCTCCACTCTATTCGCCGGCTATCGGGAGGAGATAGAGGTAGAACTCACCCCCACCGTTGCGTTGATGGCAACTTAACACCTCATCGCTGTAGGTAACGCTGCTGTTGCTGGACGCGTTGCATTACTATTATTATTACTGTTTTTTTGGTTTTATTTATTTTTCTGTGCACCTCACCTTACTGATTGTAGCTCCTCTAGCAACCTTTATCAAGCTGGTCACGAGAAAAGTGTTTATTTGACGTTGGAGAGAAATAAAACGAAGACCGCGAAGATAATAACCATGGCGCGAAGACTTAATCAATGAACTCGGCTGACTGAAGGTTGAGCTGCTGTAATTTCCAAATTGACTATTATTACTATAATTTAGCGAAGTGATAATCGAGTTTGTACAACGGACATGCTGCCAGGAAATTACCAACTTCAATATGGAGAGATAGGGAAAATCAGAACCAGTTCCGATCCACACACTGGAAACAAGAAACATCACTGACCCAGTTTGCCAAACTAGCAAAAACCTATAATGGCAAATTGGAGCAGCAGAATAAGATGCGTATGGCTCTTATCGTGACAACTGACGCGACGCTCAAATTATGTCAACATTATAGCTTCAGCCGACAGAGTGTGGCTGACAACTACATGGACCAGACTCGCTGTTGTTGTCACCCCCGGGGTGGGTGAAGCGTTGGAAAACATGTTTTGCTGAATGATGGAATGTTGGTGCGGAAACCCCGGTAGACAATACTGCGCCAACGTCGGGAGAGTCTTGTGGTTGCAATATAAAATTGTGAACTTTTTGATTTTTATATTTATTGTTTTTAACGAAATTCAAATATATTTATAAAAAAATTAATTAAATTTCTTTCATTTTTTTATAAAATCGTTTCTTCACATTTTTTTATAAAATCGTCGAAATTTAATGAGAAAAAATAGTACGACAAAATTATGCTATATTTTATTTCAAGTTTTTGTCCCCCTCACGATGTCGCTAAAAATAATTATTGACTTAAATTTAAATTTTCATGGAAAAAAAAATGTTAAATCAATTGTAAACTATTCAGATACAGTCCAGACTCGATTATCCGAAGACCTCGGAAAAGAATGACTTCAGAAAATCCAATCAAGAAAAATCTTTTTTTTGTCGTTTTTTTTATTATTGTCGAGCATGAGTATAACCCGAACACTACTCCAAAGTAGCAAATTAGAAAATTTTAAATTCAAACTGGCGACCAAAATGACGGTGATGAAAAAGTGAGAAAATGTATTTGGTATGCTAACAGTCAATCAACCACCGAAAATAAATTAAAATGAGGTTACAGAACTCGATTGTGATGTTTTTAACATTTAAAAAGGAGATAGAAAAATAAACAAAAAAAAAGTGATTCAATTATCCGAAGTCGAATTTCGGATTATTAAGTCTAGACTGTATATCTGACATTGTGTACTGAATTTTTATGTATTTTGAATAACTTTTTTTAAAGCTAGTCACAAATTCCGAATTTTTGGATTACAAATCGGTTTAAAATATTTTTTTTTCTTAAAAGAAAAAAAATATTTTCATAAACTCATTGATATTTTGCACATTTTTTTCAGACCTAAACATTTTAGATAATGATTGAAAAATGAGTTTTTAGTTTTTGTTTTTACGAAAATTGTAGGATAGTTTTTTTTTTTGAAATTTTGATTTTTGGGTCAATCAGGCCTGACAGGTATAAAGCTTTAAGTGATACTTTTTGCCTAATTTTTTTTGAAAATATGGCTTGAAATTTTTAATCAGTTTTTTTTTCTCCCGAACAATTCTCAATGAAATGAGCCATTTTTTCAAATAAATTTGTTTGTATTTTTTGAATCGGGCTGAAACTTTTCGGGTGCCTTTCGTTACCCAGAGAAGAAATTTTGCATCATAATTTTGTTCTTATCATTTTCCATACAAATTTGTCCAGCTTGATGGAATTTTTGATCGATCTGGTGTCTTCGGTAAAGTTGTAAAATGAGGACTTTATGAGTTATGAACTTTTAAAAAAATCTTAAAATGTCAAGCAAGATTGTTGAATTCATTTTTTATGTGAATCCGAATTTGCAAAAAATACTTTAATATTTTTTTTATAAATTTCTAGGAAATTTAAAAAAAAAGTGCCCATGTTTGCAATTTAAAAAAAAATATTTTTTTTGTAAAGCTGCGAAAATTCCATAAATTTAGAATTTTTTAACTTTGTTGATACGGGCTTTGGTTGCTAAGGTATGGTCAATTGGTCATGCAAATATAAAAAAAATGATCGCGGATTTCTCGGGAACTAATCGTCTGAGTTTCAATGTTAAAAAAAATAAATTTTGTTAAATTATTTGCAGTTTTAAATAATGGTAACCTGGTCAAAAAATGTTTTTCATTGTTGGAATTTTCTATAAGAATGTCATTTCTCGCTTACTTTTTCAAAAGGTCCTATGTACATAGTTAACCCATGGCGCATTGGTTGTTTTGAAACAGTAATCTAGATTTTATGCTCTCTAAAAAATGAAAAAAAAAATAAAAATGTGAAAGTGTTCTTTTTTTAAAATTAATTTTTAAGTGGCAAAAAGTGATTTTGAAAGAAAAATCTGTGTATCAATTTTATTCGGTGTGGTTCGCATTCAGACCTACAACTTTGTCGAAGACACCAAGTCGATCAAAAAAATTCGACCTCAGGAATTCCCCCTGATTTGATTCCTTAGCAAAGATAAGTAACTATGAAAATTTTGAGCGATATCGCTTGAAGTTTAAGAGTCGCTATACTTAAGAATATCACACTTGGCAATGATCCGACACATTTTCCCCATACATTTTTGCGGTTTTCCCATACAAACTTCAACGATAAAAAGCGACCCTTAAACCGATTTGGCTCAAAATTTGCACAGTTACTTATTTTTACCTAAAGAATCGAACAAGGGAGATTTTCCAAATTTTTCATTTTTTTTGTTATCCTGATATGGACACACTAGATAATCAGACTAAAGCCGAGGGACAAAAGCTTTAAATATGTACCAGTAGGGTTTAATATGGTTGCATGGAAAAAAAAGTTGTTCAAATTTAGTGAGCACAGCAACTTTTAAGTTCCTTTTGGGGTCCTAAACAATTCCCCAAAGTTTGAGAACGATTGGTTAAATCCCCACTTTGCGCAAAGCGATTCAATTTTCCATATAAATTTGTATGGAGAAAACATTTTTTTTTGGATTTTGAGATTTCAAAATTTCACGTTTCACGCTATATTAAAACCGGATTCATAATCGGTTGTTCTGGAATGTGCTCTACAACCAGGGTTACCAGGTCTGAAGAGTAAAAAATCTGGCAAAAAATCTGGGAAAAATCTGGCAAGCCACTTTTCTCAAAGTATAAAGTAATTTTTTGTTCAAAAACTGTGTATTTTCACTTTTTATACATTATAGCTTCACAAAATAAACAAAATACGTCAATAAAACAATGTGAGGAAGAAATAGAAAATTATTTTTTTCTAATTGGCGCTCAAAAAATCTGGCAATGCCAGATTTATCTGGCAACCTGGCACCCCTGTCTACAACTTTCCCGAAGAGAGTATGGTGCTACCTTGCTCCTATAAAAAGATACAGCGTGTTTAAAACTCCTCTAAACGTGTTTTTTGCTCGAAAATTACGTTTTAGACGATTTTTGAGGATGCTGTATCTTCTTTCAGGAGCAAGTTAGCACCAAACTCTCTTCAGGAAAGTTGTAGAGCACCTTCCAGAGCATCCGAATATGAATCCGGTTTTAATATCGCGTTAAACGTGGATTTTTTAAATATCAAAATTCAAAAAAATGTTTTTTCCCATACAAATTTATATAGAAAATTGAATCGCTTTGGGCAAAGTGGGGACTTAATCAATCTTTCTCAAACTTTGGGGAGTTGTTTAGGACCCCAAAAAGAACTGAAAAATTACTGTGCTGGAAAATCGATTTTGTTATTACACATTAGGCCTAATCCAGCCTAATCTTATTATGCAAAATGTATCTAATGTTCTCGCCAAATTTTCACTTTGTATCGTCGAATCATACGATAATTAATCACGTTTGTTTTTAAATCAAAATTTAGGTCTGCCCTAAAGTATGACTCTTATGAGGACTGTATTTGATTAAAACCACTTTAATTTAATTATGTAGCATAATTTTAAATTCATATAAAATTTAAATTTTTTATCTCGTTTATATTTAAATTCGCTTAATATTGCTCAAACCTCCATCAAACCGTTGCCCATTTCCACGAAAACGTTCCCCGCGCGGTGTATACGTGAGCTGCTGCACAGGTACTATGGAACGAACTCGCGATGATGGCAGAGAGGAAGGCCCAGTTTCGGCCAGCCAGCAAGCTATACTCAACGATGACGTCGGCTTCGTACATCGACTTGAGCGTCGTCGTCAACATCGACAACACTGGTTCAATCAACCATTACCACCGAAAAAAACACGACGATCCGCATCTAGAAACCACCATCGAAGGAGGTGCAACAAAGTAGAAGTTCAGCAAGAAGAAGCAGTACACAAATTATTTCCAACCTTGGAGCTGGAATTGCTCACGGTTTGGGTCTGTTGTACTGCTCGGCGCTGGTTCCGATGTTGTTGCCGGTCTCCCGGACAGCAATCTGTCATGATTCGTGCAGTTTTGTATACAAGCATAGGAGGTCACAGTACTTCCTTCTCCTGTTCCAATGCAGAGTCCAGCTGCCCAGACCTGCTATCTTGTTGGTTAGTCTGCCGTATTTCGGCTTGCGATAAAGGTGGTAATTTTTTGAGTGGCTGCTCGTGGCTGAGCTTGCGAAAGCAGTTTTGCAATCGCTTCTCGAACATTGAAGAAAGTGAAAGTGCCTTTTTGATCCAAGATGTGCATCACCAAGAACTGCCGGGTTCCGGTAAGGCGTTATCAGCGATTATCGGCGAAGATCACATGGGTGGGGGGGACGTCTTATCTCCAATCAAGCAGGTTTTTCTTATCGGGAGCTTATCGATGCCGAGCCGTTAATCCTTGCCAGGAAGTTTTACGAACCCTCAAGTTACGCGTGGGAGCAAAAACATTGTTTGGCAATGGATTTGCCTGTCAAGAGCAAAAGTCCATCCAGCTGTTCGCTGGCTAGACAGGACAACACTTAAAATAACATCCCAAGCGCCTTCAACTTTGCTTGTTGGTCAGTTGGCGTAACTCCCAAAATATTTCCCCCTGTGACAAGCAGCCAGCAGCGTGAAAACAAATTTGCCAAAATATTGAACAGCAAAATGGACCAGAAAAAAAGTGCACGGACTGGTGGAGCTGTTGACTTCATCCAGAGTATTTTTAAACCGTTGCTGGCGTGTACATGAACACGTACAGGATTCCTACACCCAGAACTGTCAAAGTATCAAATATGAACTAATTCAATGCCAATCTCAACACCTTATTGTTGTTTCTTTATCTATGGTTATATAGATAACATTAAATTTTTAAATTAGTCTTTTATAATTTGCAAAATTCTTATAAACAATGTTTTAATTGCAAAACAAAAAGTCACTGCTCAAGCGATTTGATCTGTGTGTGTAGCTTTGCATTCGAGCCCCGTTCCAGACGGACGTAATCAACGTTCACGTGATGGCTTGAGGCAGTACTGGCTCGTGATTTCAATTTGGGGAAGGGGATGATTTGCTGAGTGATTATTTTTCGGAGTGTTGTGGAATCAGTAGAACAAAGGTGAAAAGTATTGTGATAAAAAACAACAAACAAAACTGTGTTCATTTTATTTTCTAAAATTTCAAATCAAAAATCTCATTGAGCAACATGGGCAAATCTCACAACCTATTTTTGTGCTAAACTAAAAACTTCAAAAATAATAATTACAGAACTTGTGTTTATCTAACTCAACCAGGTTTTCTGTAAAGATAATAGGAAGAAAATAGGAAATTTAACCCTCTATTGCTAAATTTTATTTTAGATTTTTTTATTTTACCCGTGTTTAGGAGGTCATTTTGAGCAACTTTTGTTCTATGAAAAACTTTTCTTCTCTTGTTTCATATTTTTCTTGTTTTATTTTTATAATTTTAATTTACATTTGTCTTGTTTAGTGTCTATGTTTTTAGTAGTATTTGGCTTATTCTACAACCTCCTATCATTACATTTTTCCTTTCTAATTTTTTCATGTTTTTTTTTCATTTTTTTTTTTGCTTGTTTTTCACATTTTCTGCTCTAGAACGGCACTATTATCATTTAAATTGTAAAAATATGCGTCTGGGACACTACAAAAATTTCTGCATACTTCTTTTTTCTACAAATATAGGAAAAATTACTGCCCATAATTGAAAATTCGGCTTTTATGCCAAATCAAGTATTCCGAGAAAAACGCGTTTTAGAGTTTGTCACAAAATCTCTGTCAAGGCAATTTCCCATAAGAGTGTTTTATTAGCCGTTTGGTTTTTCGCATCGGCAGCCAAGTCTAAACACTATTTCAGTGAAATTCAAGTTCCAGGAGATGCGTTGGAACATCCTCTACCACCTGGTGCTAATATCTCGTTTTTGCCAAAAGTGGATATTAGCCGTTTTTTCAATGGTGGGCAGATTAGTAAAAAACACAGCCAAATTTGACCCCTAAAAAATGTCATTTTTAACAACATTGGCAAAGTCACGTAAAACAAGTCAAACTTCCAACCCTAAATTTTTTCCTTAAGTTCTTTTTTCCAATGCTTTTTAAACATCAAAAATTGGTAGAAAAAATATTTTTGTCGTTTTTTTTAGATCGATGCACGTCTAGAGGTGGGGTTTATTTGTAGAGGGTTAATTGAATTTGAAAACATTAGTATTATTCGATTTGTCTTGATATTTTTATAGTATTGTTGGCAAAGTTTCGGTGTCATCAATATTTTTTTTGTTTTCAATAGAACACAAATTATTTTGAAAAATAATTCCTGCTATTTTCAACAGTTGGGTAAGCAATCAAGAATAGTTCTGAACAAATCTTGTTTTGATTCTCATTTAGAACCGTTTAATAAGTTTTTTTTTTCTTCATATTTTTAGTATTTGAGCAATATTCTACAAATTCGACCGATCTCGTGAATTTTAATTTTTTATATATTTTTATTTTTATCTTACATTTTGGAGCCGACTCCTATGACCAAGAAGTTTAATTTTGACTGAAAAATTCAAGAATTTTGATTATTTAAATTAGTGTCCATGATCCATTAAAAAAAATTGTTTCGAAAAGTTATATAAATTGCCAAAGATATATTGAAGATTAAACCTCTGGTTGCTGAAATACAGAGAATATAAGTAAAAGAAACAAGAAAATTAAAGCTTTCAAGTCTAATCCAAACAGACTTTTATTTTCGCGTATCAATAAATATAAACTTCGAAAAATCTTTGCAATGGCCTAATTCAACTGAGACATTAATTTTTGTTAAATTAGGTACTTTCATTTTGCCCAAGTTGATGTCCCAAGCCAACCTGCTCATTGTCTCATTGGTAAATTGACCCCAATCTCACAAATTAATATACTTTTGCAAAGCGAATCAAAATTACCGTATTACTTAGCACCGTGTTTTCGCATATCTGCACCGGCCAATTATCGTTTAAATTATACATTACCAACGCATCATGCATCAAGAAAAACCTTTTCTCAGCTCCAACTCCACACGAGGTTGGTGTTGTTCCATATGCAGTTTCGGTTTTTTTCTCGTGCCACCCACTCACTCAGCGAGCTCTAGGTGTGCACTTTGTGGTCAATCGAAATTTTCACCGGTTCATCCATGAAAAAAAAACCGAGGCTGCAAATCGAATCGAAACAAAAACAACGTGCTTTTCACATTTTATTATTCTCGTTTCATTCAACAAGTTTGTTTTTCGCTTGTTTTGTCTCGGTAACTCGTTTTTATCATCGACCGAATATCTCTTTAATAATCCGTGTCACGACCGAGTTTTGAGTAGTAGTGGAGTGTAAATTAACCCTCAATTTTTTTCGTTCAAATTTAATTTAAGTTTTTGTAAAAATAAGAATAGTCAGTCGAGGGTTAATTTCATTCAACTTACACTTTTTTCATTTCGTTTTCCACGTTTATGAATGGACTTGGTGCTAATATTATGCAAAGTTTTTGTTTTTCCTCGTGTTTTGGGTTTTGTGTTACGAATGGAGCAGCAGATTAGTGTTACTCGGTTGAGTTTGTACGAATGTTCGAGCTCATTAATTCATCCCGTGCAGTTTGTGTCGCGTGTGGTGGTGCCACCACAACTGTCACCATTTTTCAGCGTGAAGAACCGCAACGGGCGGGGTTCTATTTTTGTGATTCATTCAGGAAATGTCTGAAGTATCTCGTTGGAGTTGACACTGTGTCTACCGCGCTCTGTGATGGATGGTGAATTATATTGTTTCAAACTGCGTACTAACAGCTACAAATTTGACAAATCAGCTATTCTACTTTCAAAGTGCTAATAAATTCGAAACTCGAAAAAAAGATAAAATCAGCTGCACATTTAAAAACACCAAACACTTCAACCAAGTTTGGCATTTCGTATGCGGTTATGCTTCACGTCACCAAGAAAGTGGCTGGATTATGTGACGAACGAAACGAATCGAAACGATATGTGTGCTAGACAGGCAATTACTTATTCATCGTGTAATCATAACTCCTACTAAGGTTCAGCCACATCATTTGCAGGTTGCACCCCCCTCTCGTCCGATTATGCTGCCAACTGTAGAGGAAGTTACATTTATGCAAAATGAAAGAAAATGGTATGTCTCCATCTGCTTCCGGGTGTCATGTGAATTGAAGTTTTCCAGTGGATATCGATTTGTCGTGGAGGATGTTGACTTCGCAATGAACTTTAAAGGGAAAAGGGCAATGAACTGTTGATATTTGTCTTAATGAATAAAATGGAGATATTTTTTGTGCATTTAATCTAATGTCTCTTGAAAATGTAAGTCAAATTTAAAAGTATTCAATGCAACAAGTTTCAAAACAAAGGATTTTTTTAGCACAATTAATCATTTAATCAACGTGGTTCACCGAATTAGACCTTTTCAGTGTCCAAAAGTATTACTTTTCAGCCCTTGTATCGAAAAGTATTATGTTGACAATTTTGGCATAAATTCTCTACGAAATTAACCTTTTTACAAATTTGAATTTTCAATATGAATCTAAGTTTTGAGAATATTTGGATGGTAGAAGACAAAACCGTAAAAAAATTTAGTTTTTCATATATTTTCCGATTTTTTCCATACAAGCTTAATTTTCGAGAATTAATGGATAAATGTTGACCGATTTTGCTCATATTTACCCCAAAGTCCTAAATTAGCTACAACAATATTCAGCTCGTGGGGCGAGGTTTTTAAAAGAAATTAATATTCTGGGCACCCTATTGTCTAAAAATGGCATGTGGAAATTAAAAAATCTGTATTTTTCAAAGGATTTTTTTTATCGATATGGTGTCGTCGGCAATGTTGCTACGCCGAAAAAATGAAATTATTTTTTCTCACTAAAAAGTTATTTCCAAAAGAACTCTTTTTTATCTGTTTTATGGAACATAAAATGCCTTCTTTTTATAAATTTCAGGAATGTCAGCAAAATTTTGAGCAATATTATTTTTATATTTTTTCAAAATTTATAAAAGGTTGCAAAATGTTTTTTTATAAAAAAAATAATTTGCGAGTACAATATTACATTTTCAAGTTAAAGCCATTTTTAGGTGACTTTTATTAGTGCCCATGTTTGCCCTTTCTCGAAAAAAAAATTCTTCTTTAAAAATTCCCTACATTTACATTTTTGAACTTTGTTGATACGGTCATGCTAAGATAAAAAAAGAGAAACATGCCATTTTCATTGTGTTGCCCAATTAGCCCTTGCTTTTCATACCCGATATTTCAATAACAAATGATTCCGATTGTCAATGTTAAATAATGCATATTTTATAAAAAATTTAAATCTAAAATAAGTGTTTTGCTCCTTTAAAAAGTTATTCTTAACCCTCTAACGCCCATGGTTGCACCAGAGCACCACTAATTTTTCACTTCAATTCTGTAGAAAATTGCAAGGAAACCCGTAAAAAATCTCGATTTTGCTGTGGGCGGGAAGGGGTTGATTATAAAATAATTATTATTTCTTTTTGAACTTTGAACTTTGTTGATATGGTCATGCAAAGATAAAAAAAGCATGCGAATTTCTCAGTGTTGCCCAATTAATGAAAATTTTATAAAAAAATAAAATCTGCCTAAATAGTGTTTTGCCCTTTTAAAAAGTTATTCTTAATTATAAAACTATTACTTTTTGTGTGTTTTAGCTGAAAAATGCTCATTCTTGGAAGAAACTTTTTAAAAGTTTTGTTCACCATATAGCAAATTGCTTGAATGTTTTATATGAAATAATAAAAAAAACTCCCGAAAAATGGTTTTCTCCGCAAAAAATCAAAATAAAACTGTATTTATTTTTATTATTCACAATATTTTATCCCACAAATTTGGATATTTCAAAAGGGCGTATTGTATTTTGAGCAATTATTAAATTTTTTTTACCAAATTTAGCGACTATACTATTATTTATTTCTCACTTTTAATTTTTGTCAATAACTAGGTTCAGTTTTCATCAATAAGAAAACAAAATATTTTTACTTATGAAAAAATAGAGAAAAAGCAAATTTTTAAAATTGACAAATTATGTTATTTAAAAAAAATACGGAAAAGAAATGCGTAACAGCATGAACATAACCGAATAATTCCTTAATTTTGAATGAAATTCTAATTCTATAAAGCTTTTATGACTGTTATTTACAAATCAACAACAAAAACCCCACCTTTTGTGGGGGACCATTTCGAAAAAAATACTCAATCTCAGCACGAACTTCCTGCACGTCACGCGTCGTCGTCGTCGCCGTTGTTTGTACTTGAAATGTCAGGCCTCTTCTCTTCAGAACGAACGTAGAAAGCCGCCAACCAATTGTGGTCGCGCGGGGCGTCATCGGCGCGCAAATGTCCACACCAACTCGAGAGTGTCACTACTTTCGAGCAATCAACTCGAGCTCTCGGCAGTTATGCCAACAAAGATAGAAACAAAAAATAAACCGTTTGACGCCGGCTTCTTTTGATGGCATCTTTCAACATTTTGTTTTAAATAATCGTTTTTAATTTATTTTGTGTTACGCCCTTACAAATTGTCATTCTCTATCAATTCTTCTATTTTCATGCTGTAGTAAGCTATTGTGTCAACCTATTATGAGCTAACTGATAAAGTAACAGCTACTAAGTCTCGATCAAAGTGCCATACTAAAGCGGTGACCAGGCTGATTCACACTCTAAGCTGGTATTTGTGCTCTTACTACGATCACACTTTAGTTGTAGCGATTTATGCTCCTGAGTATCACACCACAACCACTTTCAAGTGCAAATCACTCAACTTGGCTCGACGTGTCGGCTAAGAATTCTCACACCACTCAAAGTGTACGCGGTTTAATAATAGTTTAGTCGCGCTGCGTTTCACTCATCATACGGAGAAGTGCATTTCGAAGACAAGAAAGAAGACCACCACTTCTTGAGCGGTGGCCAAACATTGCGAGCATTCGCGGACTTTGGCATAGATTTCGTTGGCTTCCGAAACAACCCACCACTAGCTGGGTGCATCCCGTAATCTTCAGTTTGAGACGTTTCGTTGATGCAATCAGCTGGTGATCGGATTTTTCTCAGAAATAGTTCAAATTGATCCGCAGAGTCGTAAAATGGCTTACGACGTGTTGCGGAATTTGTGAACGTTCGGTGTTGAATTCCACTCGGAAGACTCGTCTCAAAAATGGAACTCTAAAAATATCTTTTCTCCGCAAAGTCGCAGTAAAACTCCTCCGCGGCTGCGATGCTATTCTACCCGAAATGCATCGTCAGCTGTGGAATTCTTCGCGACCAATTTCCGCTGGTTAGGAGTGTGCAGCATGTAAGTGTTGAAGCGTTTCCTTTAAGTGTGTTTTGGTTTCCATTAACCGCGCGGTTTGAGGTTTTAGGAAATCGGCAGACTTGTTGAAATTCTGGTGCATTTTATTCTGTCATAACACGAACGTCGTGAACTGAAGACAAACATTTGCATTTGTAGACAAGGTTGGTGGCGCCAGGTCACGTTTGGAGTGGCAATCGATGCAGTTTTGGGAAAGGTTTGAACATCTTTGTGTAACGGTTTCATTCAAAAGAACAAAGACTTGGTTAGAATAGATTTAAATGCTTTATTTAAAAGGAGATCAGATTCAAAATGTTTTTATTCTATTATTTTTCGCCACCACGTGGCCCAATTCTCCTACCTCTCTTTAAGTGGTCCTTCCCATCTTGTACATCTGGTAGAGCACCACCAGGTACGGGGCCGCAAACCCGACCGTGGAAATCAGGAAAAACTTGGTCGTAAACGCGTACGGATTCTTCAGGTTGAACGGCAGCGGGTTCTGTTGAGAAGGAGAAAATAACCCAAAAATTAAATTAGCTCACAAATCGCAAGAGTTTTCCAAGCTAAAAATTCTTACCCGATACTTTCTCGGATCTACAAAGCCGGACCGTTCCCCACCGCTTCCGCCGGGGCAGGTTCCGCCCCCTCCGGCACCCGCGGTAGCGGCCGCCGCTTCCTGCTGGACGGCATCACGGCAAAAAGCCCGTTCGCAACCTTCGCCGGACATGGTTTCTCTTGAATTTGCTGAGATTTCCCAGGAAGATGCTTCCGTTTCGTAACCAGACGTGACTTGAGAATGACAGAGCGATTTGAAGGAATTTCAGTGGTTGCTTTGATTTGGAAAGTTGGAAAGATTGGGTTCGTACACGTTGATTGGAATCAACACATCTATTGAAATCAAACTTCCTTTTTAAAATTTAGTTTTTTTTTTAAATTTTTATTCTTTTTAATTTTTTTTTTAATTATTTTTTCAATTCTCTTTCTTTTATTTTGTCGTTTCTTTGTTTTCCTGTTTTCAAAATTATGATTTTCTCATTTTGTTTACACCTTTTCTGCTAAACCAAACGACGCTTAATCTGCATCTCATGATCTTGAATTTGGCGGATTGCCACCCGCGCACTAACTTTAACTGATTCGGTCCGGCGGCTAGCTGAACTAGTTCCAATTAGGTGGTCCCGTTGAGGGTAATTTAAACTCTACTCATTTTCGTGTGAATATTCACGCAATTTGTCTCTGCCGCTGAAACAGTTTGCGGTAATAACCTTTTCCCCAACGTGATATAATCATCTTTATGAATGTCTATTTAGTGCTGGTTTAATAGTTTTCGTTATGGAGACAAATATATTATATTTTACAACATTTTAGTCGTTGTTTATTTTGGTTTTAAATGCTATGAAAATATTCTAAGAAACCAAGTGCTTCCATTGATGTTAGGTTTTTGAAAAACGGCCAACTATTTGCAGTAGAGCAATTCTCTGAGATTTCGGTCATTCGATTTTTTTGTATTTTTTAATCCGACTGAAACTTTGTTGGTGCCTTTGGTATGCCCAAAGTAGCCATTTTGCATCATTAGTTTGGCCACATAATTTTCCATACAAATTTGACAGCTGTCCATACAAAAATGATAAATGAAAATCTTGATGAAAATTCTAAAATCTGTATCTTTTGAAGGAAGTTTTTGATCGATTTGATGTCTTGGGCAAAGTTGTAGGTATGGATATTGTCTACACTGATAAAAAAATTATATACGGTAAAAAAAATTGTGATGTTTAATTTCACTTTTTGTCACTAAAACTTGATTTGTAAAAAAAACACTGTTTTAATTTTTTTCTGATATGTTTTAGGGGTCATCAAGTGTCAACTATTCTGAAATTTCCAGAACGGACAAAAAAAACTTTGACCGTGTTTGAATTTTGAATCATTATTGCACACTTTGCACCAAATTCTCCACCCTTGCAAATCATAACTGCACACCAAATATTTGCACACTTGAAATCCTACCCCTTCTCCCCCCCCGCTCGCTTAGAGTGGTACGTGTCTCGACTGAGCTTTGTTGCTTTTGAACACTTTAGGGCAGTTTCGAACTAGGGTGTGTGTCTTAGACAGTTTTTTTCTGCTGTAGTTTGAGGTGTGCACTTTTGTATAGAGCTTTCCACAAGTTGCACGATTGTCTAAAAATCGCTGCAATCTGCAATAATATTAAAAAAATCCAAATATTGGTCGCAAAAATGTTTACTTTTATTTTTTTGATGTAAAATCGAATTTGCAATCAAAAAGTATTTTAGTGAATTTTGAAAATGTGCACCGCTTTCAAGTTAAAGCCATTTTTTGGTAACTTTTTTTTGAAAATAGTCGCAGCTATTCATTTTTTTTAATAATGCCCATGTTTGCCCACTTTTGAGAAAAAAAAAATGGAAAAGCTGAGAAAATTCTCTATATTTTGCTTTTTTGAACTTTGTTCATTCGACCCTTAGTTGCTGAGATATTGCCATGCAAAGATTTAAAAACAGGAAAATTGATTTGAAATTGATTGAAGTCTCACCCAAACAACACAACATTTTCTTATGTCGATATCTCAGCAACTAATGGTCCGATTTTCAATGTTAAAATATGAAACATTCGTGAAATTTTCCTATCTTTTCGAAAACAGTATTTTGAAATGTATAATCAAGACTAACATTTAAAAAGGGCGTAATATTGAATGTTTGGGCCCTTTTGAAATGTTAGTCTTGATTTAAAAAAATAGGGGACAACATATCAGAAAATAAAAAAAATAAAAATAGTGTTTTTTGCAAATAAAGTTTTAAGAGACAGAAAGTAAAATTAAAAATCACCAACAAATTTTTTTACCGCGCATCATTTTTTTCAGTGTAGTCCTTTTTCATACCTACAACTTTGCCTAAGACACCAAATCGATCATAAAATTCCTTTAAAACAGCGATTCTCAACCTTCTTCTAGGCCGGTACCCCCTGCCATGTAAATCAAGTAGGCCTGGTACCCCCGTTGAGAATCGCTGCTTTAAAAGATACATTTTTTTTTAATTTTCATATATAATTTTTGTATGGAAAGCTGCCAAATTTGTATGGAAAATTATATGGACAAACTAATGATCCAAAATGGCTTCTTTGGGCATACCGAAGGCACCAAAAAAGTTTCAGCGGGATTAAAAAATACAAAAATTAAAATGAAAAAAAGACCGATTTCGTAGACGTTTTATATAAAATTCATTGATTTTCCCAAAAATCTAATAATTATGTCATCGCTTCGTTTTGGCAGACATCACGTGCTTGCTGTTGTACAGTAAAACCAACACTCAAAAACTCGTCGTTTAGTTTCACACAGCCATATCGAAACGCTATTTTTGTACGCGTCTAAAATTTAGTTTGAGCAGTTCATATTTCTCTCCCGGCACCTGGCGCCGATGTCGGGCCAAATTAACTAGCTCGCAATATTTTCGTGTGTGTGTTTTACATTGTTTCAGCTCGAGACAACCTTGACATTGACTGAAGCATAACCAGTGTTGCCAGAAAATCTAACTTTCTTTTCTCTTTCTCTTTTTTCCTAGGAACATTACCAGTCCAAGCTGGCTGCTGCCTCACAATGTGGGGCCAGGACCCCCCTGAGTCCTGTGACGCAGGCAACCATCCAGAAGCACCTGCCAGGGCTACCGACGCGACGGCTCTTGATGCAGCAGCAGTATGCGGCCGCCAGTGCTGCCAGATCGCCACCCCAGCCGAAGGTGGAGCAGCGGGACGTGGCCTGCTGTACCGGTAAGTTGGGTTTGCTGTAGTTTTAAGTTTTGTCCAAAATAAACTCGAGATGCCAAAAATGGCAACATTGCTACCGTCATGGGGTCGATTTTGTACCTTTAATAAATGTCGTTATTTAAATGAAATTAAATCAAATAAATTTAAATTAAAATCAAACATATTTTTATGATAATATTAATGAAAAACAGTCAAGCGCACCCAGACGGTAAATCATGTTGTAATTTTTCTGCAAATGATATGTAAGCATGCGATTTGGTTTTTCGCATCGTACAGATGTTTGGGGCGTGTTGCAGGTTCGGAACGAAAACTTATTTATTCCACGGCGAAACTAGTGCCAAGAAAGAGCATATCATACACGTAGCGCGCACGTAGTTCGCATGTCAGCCAAGATGAAGTTTGCTTATTTGGTTCAAGGTTGTAAATGAGATTGATTTAATTTTAAGATATTTTGAATGAATTTTGAGTGCAATTTTTCAATGAATTTCTAGTTTCGGATTTTCTCATTTAAGAAAATGCCTCATCATTCTTGCGTGTAAGCTTGTTTATTTTTATTGCACCTAGCCCAAAGTGGAAAAAGCAAATCGATTGCTGAGTTTTATTTTTGGACACCGGAAAGAGATCAAGCTTTCATTTGCCTACGGCAAGGAAGACAGTTTCGTTGTGTGAGCACTTAGTACAAGAAGGGAAAATTGCAACGGTTTTTTTTAAAGCAGCTCACGACGAATTTCCCTTTTTCAATAAGTAATGACTATTTTTTTTTTTGGGTTTTCATAATTCATTTACTTTTTTTTTACATAATCATAGTTCATTGCATAGAAATCTTCAAAAATAAGAGAAATGGATTTTATTTATATTTTTTTATTTGGCTCAAACTTTTTAAGGGGCTTCCATATGACTAAGGCTACCAACTCTTGCTGAGCAAAAATCCGTACACTTTGCCGATATGACAGCATGGTATAACAAAAACTGTCAAGGAATTATTTATATAAATTAAATTAAATTTGAGAATTGAACATTTAAAACTGTGTCGTTTTTACAGCTAACAGAGCGCTTATGATTTGCACGTTTAAATAATAAATAAACCGTGATTTGAATCAAAACATTACGTACTTCAATTTTTTTGTTAAACGTTTAAAAGTTCACGAAGTGTCAAGTTTATACGAAGTAACAGTTTATAGGACCTTTAAAAAAAACTCTAAATTTGTTAATTCAAATTTTCAAAGGTTTTCACAAGTTTTAGAAAGCCGTTTAATGGACGTTACGTTAGAAATTTCTAAAAGAACAATTCGAGATTTTTTTTAAAGGACCTATCAACATATGAAAGAAAATAGTTTATAAAACCTTTAAAAAAAACTCTAGAATTATTGATAATCATGTTTGAATTGAGGAAAACCCGGAAAACTCCCTTTTTAAATCAAAGTTAAATAAAAATAAAAATGTCTAGTTAACAAAAGCTTTGATCAAATCAAAAAAGCAATTCAATGTTTAAAAAGTTGTTAAAATTCCGTACAAATCCGTATTATGCGAAAAATTCCCTACAAAAATTCCGGCCTGTTAAAAATCCGCGAAGAGGGTCGAAAATCCGTATGGTAAGGAAAAAATCCGTACAGTTGGTAGCCTTACATATGACCAAAGAAACCATTTTGTGTCATTTGTTCACTCATACAAGTCTCCATACCTGTTTGTCAGCTGTCAGCTGTATCTTTTGTAAAATTTCTGAACTATTCAAAAAAATATTTTTAGAAATGGGCAAATTTTTAGCTAAAATCAAACTTCAAGGGGCTTTATCTCGAGAACGGTGAATTTTATCAAAATTTCAGAGATTGCAAATTCAAATTTACATTGAAAATTATTGTTAATAAAAAACAAATTTCAGGCAAGATTTTGTTTCCAAAACACATACTTTTTTTCAAATTATCATAACTAGGGCGCAAGTTGTTTGGCGGTACTGCTCTATCGCTCAAAAGTTGCGAGTTTTTATCCCCTAAAACAAGGCAAAAAACGTTACTTAATCAACCTGTAGGTTTTTGGTGCCTTCCTCTCACTTAAATAGTAAGTTCGTATGAGATAAAACAAAAACCAATATCTATTTCGAAAATTTACAGACTTTTTGTCATGAAAATACAGTCACCTCCTTTGAATAAAATGGCAACTCTCTACACGGCTTTTTCGTGGCGATCAGACCCGGCAATTTGAGGTTATGTTGAGAATGACTCTTTTTTGTAGTCGACCAAATAGTGTTTAATCATAACTTTCAAACAACTTAATGATACTTTACAATTTTCAATACCAGGCTGTGGGACCAGACTCTGGACCGAGTAGACCACATCCACGGGTCCCCCACAGACCGTTTTTATGAAAAAAAAATTTCCACCCAAACCAATGATTGGACATGATTCCTGGGACCATTCTGCACCATTGTGCCGAGTTTCAAAATATTTGCCGGCAGAAATTTCGAATACGGTCAGTTTTAGTGTTTTGAGTGGAAATTAAGGGGAAATCGCATGTAAAATGCGTAGGAAAAGTTCAAACCTTCGATGTTTTAACTCTAAAACGTTACTGGTCATAGTTTTAAGTTGTTCTTACAGGTAGCAGAATGATATAAAACGATTTACCGGACTGACTTAGCCGGATTTAGCCTAAGTTAAGTGACTTAAGTCTATAATTTACAAGTTTATACATAAATATCTAATAAAAACTAATACATCAAGTGATTTTAAGCCAAGGGGTGACTTTGTACCAGCGAAAAAAAATCACCAGATCACAGACGGGATTCGAACCCGTACCACCCACGTCTCTACCCTTAAGCCACCGTGATCCTTGGGATTCTAGTTGTCCCAAGACACCAAAGTAGTGTTCAGCTGTAGATTTGATTGCACAACCACGCCTCTAATCTACCGTCGTTATTGTCGCTCTCTTCTTGGTGAACATCGCTGAGCAGTGTTCGATAGGCCAAACAAAAAAAATTGTCAATAGTTTATGTTGCACTCTCCCAACATTTTCAAAAATGCCGTAAAAAGTTAGATAATCACGAAAAACTTAAAAAAAATAGATAACGCAATAGTGTTATTAGCCTTATTGTTTGAACCCGACAAGAGTTTTAGGACACAAACTAAAACTACAACTACTTACATACAATTCATACATCGCCCATCGTATGTAAGTATTTGTAAGCCCAATAGTTTACACATATTTGACTATACTATTTTCAAATTTTCATAAGATATGCCAAGCTTGTTAAAATAGTAGATGAGTGATTGTGTTTTAACGTGGGGAAAGAATAAGTTTTGTTTTGCTGAATATATTATTAGCAATCGTACTTGCTGATCAATAATATGTTTCAATGAATTGTAACGGTGATCAAAATTTATCAACAACACTTTATTCAATTATAGGATACAATATTTTATTATGATAAACATGTTTAAAATACATAATTGGTTGGAAATATTCATCCTATAGGAAGTTGTGACACAGAACTTTTTCTAATAATAATCATTACACAGGACAGCAAAAAAGTATGGGCTAAATGATAGCTGAAGTACTCTCTGGATTTCATTTGTATGTTCCAAATTTGTAAAAGTTTCAAAACAAAAAAGGACAATTTATTTTGCAATACCACAAATTTGCCAAGTTACAAAAGTTGTTGCCCTAATGTTTTAATTGTTTTATTTAGATTCAGTATGAATTGATTCAGAAAAAATTGCGCATGATTTGCAAATTTGTCACTTCAAGGTGACTTTAAATCAACAGGCCATATTTAAATCGAATTAGCAGATTTGCGTAGCAATATCATCAAATTGTTTATGTGGGAACATAAACAGACCAAATTAATCCATCTACAAAATTTGTATATATTAATTAAAACAAAATTCAAGTTTATCAAAACAATCTTTGGTCGTTTGTTGGTACAAAGTCACCCCTTGGCTCAAACTCACCCCATTTTATGTTAGTTTTGTGCAATCTAGTTTTCCTTGACTTGAAATTGTCTAATGTATTAGTTTTTATTAGATATTTATGTATAAACTTAAAAATTATAGACTTAAGTCACTTAACTTAGGCTAAATCTGGCTAAGTCAGTCCGGTAAATCGTTTTATATCATTCTGCTACCTGTAAGAACAACTTAAAACTATGACCAGTAACGTTTTAGAGTTAAAACATCGAAGGTTTGAACTTTTCCTACGCATTTTACATGCGATTTCCCCTTAATTTCCACTCAAAACACTAAAACTGACCGTATTCGAAATTTCTGCCGGCAAATATTTTGAAACTCGGCCCAGAGGTGCAGAATGGTCCCAGGAACCATGTCCAATCATTGGTTTGGGTGGAAATTTTTTTTTCATAAAAACGGTCTGTGGGGGACCCGTGACATCCGGACCAAATTCGGTCAGCCAAAACCGAGAAAATCAAGTGCATTTTTTATCAACGTCATCACACACACACACAGACAATTGCTCTGAATTTGATTCTGAGTCGATAAGTACAAATAGTTAATAGTTATTTTTCCAGTGATCAAAAGTTAAAAAAATACTGTTTTTGGAAAACTTATTTTTTGTTAAAAAATGTTAAATTAAAAATCGGCAAAATAAATTCCGTATGCATTTTTTCTTCTGAATAGTCCTTCTCAATACCTCCAACTTTGCCGAAGACACCACAACGATCAGAAAACTCCTTAAAAATGTACAGATTTTCATTTTCGAATATTTTCGTGCGATGTTTTTATGGACAAGTGCCGAATATGTTCGTACTATTTTTGTATGATAAGCTGTCAAAATTGGATGTAGACTTGTATGGGTGATCCACAAAGTTTGAGCCAATTAAATAAAATAAAATCCATTTGGGCATAAAATTCGGAATACGGAAAAAATGCTCAATCTAATGGTTTATCGTTTCATGATTTTGTTGAGTTTACAAGCAAAAAATCTAGAATTGATTTTGAAGGTTTCCCCTTTTATGGAATACTTCTTCAACCGGTCATCTCCGGCACCGATCCACTTTCCTCTTAGACGCGTCGTCAAGTCACGCTTGGTTGCAGACGCCCGTGAACCAAACACGCACATTTTGTGGGTGCCCTCTCTTCGTCAGTCACGCCGGTTATTTTAGTACAAAGTGAAAGTGATCACGCTAGGAGATGTGCTTAAAAGACTTAGAGACAGATTCTGTCCCGACTAAGTAATATTAATGTCAACGCCGGGGTGAAAGCCTGCCGTGATTCTTCCGACATCCCCCCGTAATTGATTCTTGACCCTGTCTGTTTACACGACGATGTGTTAATCAATGCTGCTTAAAACGTGCCTCCGTCGAGGATGGGGAAGTATTGCGTCAATGTCATAAAGTGGCTAATGTTCCTGTCGAGTGCAATGATTTTAGCTTGACGCGAGAATGGCACTGTCTGACCGTGATGGCGTCAACAGCGTTATTTTTTAAAGATCTTTCAACTGTTTTCACCTCAAATTGCAACACTGCAGTTCTTCTAAAAAAAATGCAAATTCTTTTACAAAAATGTTCATGGGTAACCGAGAAACCTTAATGCTTAAGCGACGCTTACACGCTCCATCGAAGAGAGCTGCAGCATGTGTACCTACATTCCATGTGTCGAACATCGCCGCCGCGCTAGACCTTGATTCGATGCGATGAGCCGGTGTTCGAACAGCATATTTCTCTGTTACGTCAGCTCAACTCTCAAAATGAAAAACCCTGCCAATGGTCGGCTCGTTCAAAAGGCACGATTTATATATTATTCAGAAAAAAAAAATTAAAGGGAGAGTCCATTGCAATTACGGCCATGAACCACGCATATCTCAAAGAAACAAAAATTTATTTATGATTTAATTAAAGGTAATTCTCCGTACTTTATCATCTTCTTTCAGAGGTGTGCAGCGCGGACAACCTGCCGGAGGTGGAGATCTTCTCGCTGCTCGAGGAGCAGATCCCCAAGTACCGGATCCGGGCGGACACGACCACCACCTTCGGCGGCTACGAGAACCAGGACTGGTTCGTCAACTATCCGGCCCTGCCCATCCCCCAGGACGGGCTCGGACTGTCCGCCGAGCAGACGCGCGAGGCCCTCAACTATTTTCGTGAGTACTCCAAACTTTGTTTTCCAAACAAGTCCAACATCGGTCCTCAGACGGTATTCTCTAAATTTGCTGCCAGCGCCTCCGGTGGCGAATAGCTGAAGCAGCAGTTTGGGCTAGCGAGCAACAGGTGGCGCGCGTTTGGTGTTTATGCACTGGAAGCATTTTTTCAGGGGGTTTTGAGGATTGCTGACGCGCTTGAAGTCGTTTCGAGTGAAGTTGACTTGGGCGGTTTTATTTTTTGCGCACATGATATTGAACAAACGCAAGTGCTCGCTTGTTTGCTTGGTCATGTGGTCATGCAGCTAGCGAAGGAAGGGCGAGTAGGAGAATGTTTATCTTATCTATTCCGAGATCGGGTTGACGCGGGGGTGTTAAATGGCGAAATATGAAGACCGTGGCGGGAATTCGCATGTTTGCGGTATCGATGATGGATTGATAGATGACAAGAAACTTGCGATGAATATCAATAATATAATTTACATCATAAATGTGAAATTATAGATTCGGATAAATTTTAGAATGTGTACACTTTATCGTATTTTTAAATTCGTAACAACTCAATTTCTTTGCCAACTACCAAACTTTGTTAGAAAACTTAGCTATTATTTCTTATACAGTCAAGAGACGATTATCCGAAAACCAAGAAAAAATTTCACTTCGGTTAATCGAAATATCTAGGTTCAGTATTATATCAAAACTACTCTGAAGTGATTTTACATTTTTAATTCCAAGATGTGGCTTAAATGGCGAAGATGAAATATTGAAAAATGCATTTTGTAATGTAGGCAATCAACTATTAAAATTTTAATTAAATGGGGTCGCAGAACTAAAAGGTAGTAAAAAAATATGTAAAAGAAATTTTGTTCATGACTCGATTATCCAAAGTCCCATACAAGCCTTCGAATAACAGAAACATCGGATAATCGAGTCTGGACTGTACCAAACTTTTTAAACGATTTAATGTCATCAGAAAAGTTCTAGATATTTGAGAAAATGCAGTATCGATTTATTCCATCTATGTTTCAAAACGGTTCGACAATTTCTTTTACGTTTTATTTACTTATTCTAATCTACTAACAATTCGAATCATATAAGTAGTTCTCTAGATTATCGCAAATTATTAATTTATATTTTTTGATTTACATGAAACTTTGTCCTAAAAATATAAAATGAGGAAAATAATCTTTTTGCAGACCTTTTCAAAAGTCATGTTTGATTGTAAAATGTTGCATTTTTGGTTTTTGAAATTATTTTAATTTTAAAAGATCAGAAAATTTCACAAACGTTTCTTTTTTCAATCATTAAAAATCGAACCAATAGTTTCCGAGTTATTCATCCTTCAGTTGAAAATTATAAGCTAATTAGGTGACACTTAAAAAAATCATTTTCATTGATCGAATTCTTTGCGAAGCTGTATCTTACTTCTTAGTCAAATAAAATTGTAGAAAATTTTCTCAGCTTTTAGAATGCATCTTTCATGGGGTGGCTTTCTTTCATAAAGTATTTTTTTTAAACAATTCAATTAGTTTTTTAAATAATCAATTCACAATTTCGTATTTCTTATAACCTAATAAAGTTTTTAAGTTCCTTTCAACTATGAATTGTACTATTGTTCATTTTGATATATTCTAACAATAGACTTGGCAAAGAAGGTAAAGAATTCGGTAAAGTACTTATCTATAGAAAAATTGATTTAGCTTTAAAAAAAGTTTTTTGCAATTTATTGGCCACATTTTCGATATTTTTCAAAAATCATTTTTTTTTTTTCAAAAAACAAGCCGGATTTTGCACCATTATGCACCGTCTTTTTGAGTCCCATAAAAAAAGATAGTTGAATAATACGTATTTTGGAAATTAAACTTTTTATGAGAAAAAGTTAAATAGAGAAATGGGTGATTTTTTTTAGAGTTTGACATTTTTTTTCTGAATAGTCCTAGTTAAAATTTACAACTATTCCGAAGATACCAAATCAATCAGGAAGATATAGATTTTCATTTATTTACGTACCCATTTTGTATGACCAGCCCGCAAAATGTTATGGAGACTTGGAAAAAACAATAATGCAAAATCGCCTTCTTTTGATTGTAGGGAATGTATGGACAAATTTTATCCAAATAAAAAAAAATACAAAGAAAAGTTGATTTACGAAATCGTAGAGAACTACTAGTAGGGGCAGGGGGGCAGAATGGTCCGCCTAAGTAAAATGTACCGAAAACCTTACAAAAACTTACAAATTTATGAATCCAGTGTAGTAGGCTTATGCTTTGGGATGTTCCCTTCAATGTTGTTTACTTGGTTGATAAAAATTTTCAGCTTAAAACTATTTTTGATGCAATTTAAAAAAAATGTTTTTCGACTACTTTTTCCAGGGTGCGGGGCAGAATGGGCCACCTTAGAAAACAAACCATTTCGTTTAATACAACGTCGAAGGGTGATAATAAATGACTTAAGTAACCTTTCCAACATAGTTTCCATGAAGTTTGATCACTTTTATAAAAATAATCACTTAACAAAACAAACATTTTTGAAAACAGTGTAAATATGTCGAACTATTTTTACAAATAAGCGTCAAAACAATCAATAAATCAACTAATGTTGAATTATACGTGATTTGTGAAGCTACCAGGAGTGAAATAATCCATTTAGCTCAAATTTCGCAACTTTTGATTGTTTTTATAAGGCAGGAAAAGGGTGGTCCATTCTGCCCCCAAGTGGATTTTAATTTAACACTTCCACCACCAAGCCTCTAAATGATTTGAAGGTTCCGTTGTTGTTTGATTACCTTTGTAATAGCTCCTGGTAACATTATAAACATTGAACAAACTTTTTCAAACAATCTAACTTTCGAGAAAGCTTATTCAAGAACCTCGAAATAAACAACATTTGTGGGGGTTTTCAATAAATTTACATTTTTGCTCATAATTCGAAAAAAACGATGAATTCTAACGTCGTTTTCGGTATCAAAAAAATCAAAATCAAATTATTCGCTCTACAGCATTGCCTTGGCATTCTCGATTGCGAGATTCCTACTCGAAACTAGGTGTTCGAAGGCTTGATTGTTGAGGCAATTGCAAACCTGTTTTTACACCTTAGCTTCCATCCACCCCGGGATTTGAACTGACGACCTTTGGATTGTTAGTCCAACTGCCTACCAGCGACTCCACCGAGACAGGACCCAGGGAGACGACTCCTACTCCTGGACTGAGCTAACGACCTAACCTTTTTACCCCTACACCACGGTCCCGGCTGCATGTCATATATCTAAAAAGATGTCTTTTTTAAGTCCCATAAAAATATTTAAATAAAATCTAAAATAAAAAATACATATTTGGGAAATCAACTTTAAGTGAAAAAAAAAGTTAAATAAAGAAATGTGTAACTTTTTTTTAGAGTTTGTTTTGTTCTGAATAGTGCTTGTTATAATCTATAACTATGCCGAAGACACCAAATTAAGCAGAAAGATATAGATTTTCATATGTTTACGTACCCATTTTGTATGGCCAGCCCGCAAAATTGTATGGTGCAAATTGTAATGATGCAAAATTGATTCATTTGATATCGGGAAAAAAATTATCCAAATCAAAAACTACAAAAAAGAATGATTTTTCCAGTATAATAAAATATTTAAAAAAAAAAATCAGGCCTGAAAGAGTTAAGAAAGACGGTTTGTTGATGAATGGATTCTTTTTTTACTTTTTCATTCTCGATATTTTTGGAAGCTTTTTATATTCATTGAGTGATTGAAATTATTAAGTTTACATGTCCTAGAAAATCCAGGATGCCTTTATTTTAAATAAAACAATTAGTCATTGATTGCCAGCAAACATTGGCATATCGGAAGTAATCAGTCGCACCCCATTATTTATCAACTGTGTCGTCCAAATCCATCATGCGCTATTGTCTCCGGCTGCTGATCCACTTCAACGTGTGTGCCAATAATGCAACCAAACCAATTTCTCAATTACGTGACTACGTGACTGCAGTATCAGCCTCGCTTATCTTTGGCCAGACAATTGCACACAGCTCGCCCGATAATGTCCCGGATTGTAAACAAATAATATTACTCAAAAAATTTCGTATCAATTTGCAACAGCCAAAAATTGCAAACTCAGAGTAGCTTAAGCCAGGATTACAGACTTAGGTGCGTTCCAAATTACGCCGGAAAAACAAATCATTCGATTTTTATCAGCTGCCGCGCGCGTGATAATCGATCTCAGACTCGTCATAACTGATCTTAGACCACCAACGCCGTACAACTTTATGAGCCGATTATTTGCTCGTGTGCAAATTCCAGATCGCCAATTTTCAACGGTTGCAATTTTCCGTTGCATATCTGCCCATTATGCAAATCTGGGTTTTCCGCCTCTAACTTAATCACCCACCCACGTTTCGATGGCATAATGTGTGTCCACACGGGGGTGGTGGTGAGGGAAAACAAGCTGGTGTAAAAAAGGTGATTCGATTGAGTAGCTGCCAAAACGCGGTGAGCCTGAATCAGAAACCATTAGCACTGCAGCAAACTTAATGCTCCATAATGAATTGGTTTTTCGGACGATGAAGGCTGCACCAGATTTAAAGTGGTTTGGTGAGCTCTGTGAGGATCCGACATTGGGGGGGTGACTTTGATGGTTTTGGTTTGATTTCATCAAAAGGGATCGCGTTGAAGCTGGGAGGCTTTCTAGAACTATGGGCTAAATGGTCCGATGGTGGTTTATCACCTGGTGCCAATAAATCTAGGTTAGTGTTTTATTTGCATGTTCCATTTTTTTTTCACGGTCTAACAATTGTTTCCTTAAGTTTTAAGCTCTTTGAATTTGACAATTCTTAAAGTTTGCTTTGAATTTTTTGGATGAAAACCTTGTTGAATACTTTTAATTAAGGTATTTTTTCTCTGAAAACTGATCTATCAGCCAAAAAATAAATATGAATTTAAACTCCATCATTTCATAAAACTCAAATCGGAAAAAGCTATCCTAGCTCCTCTTCCTTTCCCTTGTACCGTAAACCGGGGTGACTTTGATAGGATTTCAATTTATTTTTGGAATATTTTCCAACAGGTAATGTTTTTCTCAAGATTATTATTTTTATAACATGTACTGGGGTAGGCCACACAAAGTCTTGGAAAAGTTTTGGAAAAAAAAGTTTTTTCAATGTGTTTAGAAAAAAAAACACGTTAAAAATTCTTAGTTTAAATTCCGGGGTGACTTTGATAGCCATAGTTTTTTTTGTTAAATACATATTTAGGATATTCAAACTTTATTTGTACGTTAAATATACCATCACTAAAGTAGCTGATATAGTTTTATGAAAAAAATCAATGTTTATGTTTAGTTAACCAAGTTTATATAAACTTTAGGTAAAATTGTTAAAAAGTCGGATTTTTTTCTGAAATTTGTTAAAACTACTTATCTATTTATATTCCACTTTATACTGAATTCGAAGCACGAATCCCAAGTTTTCACATCTTACATAAAATTTGTTCAACTGAAATTGCCAATAAATTTGGAGGTTTTTTTTTTTATTTTGTTTCAAAAACAAGTATTATTTATTTTTTACAAACTTATTTAACTTTCTCCTAGTGGAAAATTGTCCAATGAATCCGAAAATGCATTCTGTTTTCCAATTCAAAATCATGTTCATTGAGAAAATTATGACACTTTGAGAAGTTTAAAAAAATTACATTCATCTACATTTTCTTAACTAGGGTTAACTAACTTTTTAAACTTTTCAAAATTTTATGAAAGGTTCTTATATAGGTACTTTGAACACTTCTCTACCACGGTCAGTATGATTCTAAACCATTCCGTACGTATTTGAATTGTACTCTTCATTTTGCGGAAAATTTGCAAACCTATCAAAGTCACCCGGCTATCAAAGTCACCCCGTTTTACGGTATTTAAAAATGTGAATGTTTTAAGCCTTAAACGCTTAAACTAATGAGATTACATCACGTTGCTTTCCTCCACTCTTGTCGATGGTGACAGGAGTTCAATTGCTCTTACACTTAGAAGAGCTCAATACCTTTAGAACACTTTGTTGCAGAGTATTACAATTTTAAGTACGTGTCGGCGCCAATCTAAACCAAGCTCGATATTTAAGAAAAGCCTAAGCTGACGTGATGTGAGTTCGATGCACTAAAATTCAATTTGGATCTAATTAAAATCACTCATCATAGTACCCTTCAGTTCTAAGCCGACTTGGGCTTCCGAAATTTTGCTCAACAGGTGTTCACAGCGCAATCTTAACAACCGTTTTCACGCTCGATTGTTTAAAATCCAAACCTGTTCGGCGCATCATTTCCCAAAAAGGGTAAATGCCCTTTTCGTTTATGATTACAAGCCAGTTAGCTAATCATCTGGAAAACACAAACCCATCAATTTAGTCACTAAGATTAAGCCGTTGCATCGACGACGACGTCGTTGACAAATGAGGTGGAAAATTACTTGGGAAATGTGCTGTGCTGGTTTATGCAAATACCAGCGCAGATTTCCGCCCACGTGTGTGCAATATTGCTTCTTTTTTCGTGAAGGGACAATCAACTCGCGATGTCTGTCGCAGAAACAACTGGACCGCGACCATTTTCATTGAAAAAATGGGCAACTGCACGGGGTTGATTTCCGCTTGATGGAGTTTCTAAACTGGACATCAAGGGAACGATTGCCGACGACACGATGTCAGCGAGCTGTTTTGTGAATGAAAGCGATTTTTTTTGCGACAAACTTGCAAAGTGAAGATATTGCACAAGGTGCTTATTTCGTTACGAGTTTAAGCATGAAGAGACAGCTTAATTTTTTTTGTGAACAGTGGTAAAGCTTGCTTTCTGATATATTGTTTTATATTTATTTAATTTAATAAAAGGATTTCGCGTTAAATTAGCTCAGTTTCTCAACAAGCAAACATACCTTACATACATACAGCAAAAAATCCGATGGTAAAATCGCATGCAAAAGCATGCACATCACCTTTGTGAGCAAAAGCATGTAATATTGTATGAAAAAACGTGTACACAAAAAGCATGTACCGAAGAAAAAAATTAGGTCTGCTCACCCCAAAAATAACATCAATCCGGCGAAAGTCATATTCAGATTACCAAATCCGCGCCCCAACCCTCTGGGCTATCTTGCCGTTATGTATATAATAAGGGGATGGCGTCGCTATTTATAGACCACGTTTTCCACTTTTTCTCCATCGAAACCGACTACTTTATCGACTTCATTTTGCTGGGCGAGAAAGGACGCCGTCTATTTTTAGACGATGACTTAGCACTTTTCCACTCGTACACTTAAAAAAACCAGATGGCAGCACGATGTAACGCCACGTTCCTATTGGATCTTCACCGATGTAGCTGTAGGTTCTCCATACATCGTATGCAGCTAACACAGTATACTATAGGGACGTGGCGTTACATCGTGCTGCCACCTGGTTTTTTTTAGCGCAAGAGTGGAAAAGTGCTGAGTCATCGTCTAAAAATAGACGGCGTCCTATCTCGCCCAGCAAAATGAAGTCGATAAAGTAGTCGGTTTCGATGAGAAAAAGTGGAAAAAATAGCGACGCCATCCCCCTATAGACATAAGACGTACGGAAAACCTACTGTTAGATTGGCATTGATCCAACCATTATCACAGCGGCGAGATAGCCGAGCCGGTTAGGGCGCGGACTTGGTAATCTGAATATGACTCTCGACGGATTGATGGATAATTTTTGGGGTGAGCAGACCTGATTTTTTTTTTCTGCGGTACATGCTTTTTGTGTACACGTTTTCTCATACAATATTAACGTCATGATTCGAAATCCGGACACTTTGTAGCATCTCATTTTGGTTATAGCTGACAAAAAAATCATGTAATAAGTTGGAAATGAAGAAATATCATCAGGATGTAGTATTAACAGTCAGTTTTAAGAGAATGCATGCAAAATATATCTTTTCTAACAATTTTTCATCATAATTTGAAAATTAAAATGACTTGTTGTGCTTCGAATCCCGGACACTGATAAAAGCTGATTTGAAATCTGGACACTTTTGCTTCGAATTCCGGACACTCGTTTTTGCTAATGAATCGCACAAATTTGGACTGAAATGTTAGTGAATGGCATTCTTTAGGTCTCAAATAAGCTGTTAACATCAAAACAATCGATATTTTATATAAAAATTTGCTAGAATTTAAGGAAATCAAAACCATCAATTTCTGCTTTGCCTTTCCGATGCTTCGGACGCCTATGACATATTTCACGTGAAATGTTTCGCATTTTTGGTAATCTTATAATTTTATTTTATTTAATTGTTTTGACATTAACTACAGCGTTCAAACAAACTTTAAATGAAAGTTGATGTTAGAATTCATCAAATAACACAGTTTTGACATTCATAATGCGAACTTATATCCAAATAATTGATAAAACAAGATGAGGTGTCCGGATTTCGAAGCGTCCGGGAATTCGAATCATGACGTTACATGCTTTTGATCACAAAGGTGATGTGCATGCTTTTGCATGCGATTTTACTCAGCGATTGCGATGCGATTTTTACTGTGTAAGCATAAACCATATTGCCCAAGTTTCGCCATTGTTTTCTTTCAACTTTGGTCACCAACCTGTCATGGGAAAATCGATCGCGTCATATCGGCAAATGATCTGTTTCATGAGTCAAACCAGGTTGAATTACCTCGCAAAAAAAAAGAAAAGGAAAACGCACAAACAATTATCAAATCCACTTCAACGAATATTGCGCCAGCTCTGAAATTGAAGCTGTAAATTTTCCAGATTGCCTAAACGAATTAATGGCGCCCCCCGTCGTCATAATTTGGAGTTCACTCTCGATTTCCGTGGACACCCCAATCCCGAAAAGCTGCGCAAAAAGTAATGAACTCCAGCGCGAGAGAAAAAAAAATGCCCGGCCCGGCGTGGAGTTGGAATTCCAAACCGAAAAGAAAATACTCCAAATAAATGAAAGGAAAAGTGGAAAAATTTCAATTCTCTGCGCGATTCGCTCGTGCTTGGGTGCGTTTCGAGAAGAAAGAAAAATTATTCAATCATGTACAGTTTACATTCATCCCGATCTTATCATTCGAGAAAGAGAGAAAAAGAGGTTCGCATCGCGAATGAATAATTGAATGATAATTCGTTCAGGTTCGTGAAAAGTGAGAGGATCGCCGCTCAGTTCTCGCCAGAAGAACCACTCCCCCGAAAGTTTCAACCTGTGAGAAACACTCGTTTCGGTAATTATTTTCGACTTTATTTATAACCTTTCTCAGATGCCATCATTTAATTGCCACAGTTTAGTCTGCATTGCTTATCGTTGTTTTATGTTTTGGAGCATGAAATACAAGTTATTCAATTACGGCAAGTTTTCGCATGGCGGCGTCGCAATCGCGTAAATCTAAATGATGGTCATTTACGATCTTGGCACGATCTCTAGCTATGAAGCAAGCCCAAGCTATACAGAAGCCTATAGCCAAGATTTCTTCAATCAATTAACTAATCGACAGAGCTTAACACCTTCTTGGCTGTCGTCGTGCTAACTGACGAGACCACGTTGTGTCACTTGGAGGTACACCGCGGTGGTCGAGAAGTGTTGACACGATTGTAAATAAAGATGAATGAGCTTTGGATTTCTTCTGGGAAGTAAGTGTGAGAAGTTCGCAGTTCTGATTTCATGACAGTTTGTGGGCAAGAAATTTTCCAAATTTTAAAGCAAAGCAAAAAAAGTTTTTGGGCAAACGAAGACCTTGAAAACTCGGAACGAAACCACATCTTAACCATCGTCTGACCTAAGATTGCCATCTTCAAAGAGATCCGCGCAGTCATTTGCGCGACCACGTCAACACCTTTTCATCATTATCTACTTCATCTGATTACAATTAACTCTAAAGCAGTGTCTTTTAGCTTTCGTTGCAAAACATTTCTCCCTCGGTGTTCGCCTTCAATGACTAGACAATTTCATAATAAAAATAATACAACCACCCCCATCAAGTCGGCCGACCTTCACCCACTAAACTTAACCTCCCCCCGAAACTAGGCTCGTTAGCCCAATTTCGAAGTCAAACTGCTCCGTTTATCGATCGCTATCATCGCTGCGAGGAAATCAACCCCCCTTAGATCGGTCATAACTCGCTTCAAATCATGTTCCCACCGTGATGTCTTGCTGATTAGGCTGGCTCTCAACAGGTCGTAAAACAGCAAAGAAAAACATTGCATATTTGTCGTGGACCACCCACGTCAAATGCACACCCCTCCAACTCAAAGGGGGGCTTGGTCGTTAGGACGGGAAATCTCCGCATGCAGTCGCTACGAAAGCGCACACTTAATTTTTCAACTTTTTGCAAGCTCGCAATTTTCTGCGAGTTAAATTTGCGCTGCCCAGCCGCGTAGGCACCGCCGGCGCCGCTTTCGCTCAACCAAGTTGGATTAAATTAAGCTGTAAATGGTAGCTTTTACGCGCAATTTTAAGAGGCAGCAAGTGGCCAACTCGGCGTCGATTTTCCGCAACTGACCTTCAGCCGTTTTGGGGCTCCGGTGGAATTAAGTGGTCTGTGGTGGTGTGTTTGATATATGGGGAAATTATCTGATTGTAATGAAGATTAATGAGCACAAATTAGGGAGATGGTTTTTGAGCTTGGAGAAAACTATCGGGGAGATTAGGATCTTGTATTTTTTATGCATTTCCTAATTGATTGGTTGCATTTTATGGTTTGAGATTACGATATGAGTAACTTCTTTCGTAAATGCAATTGTGTTTCTTTTTAAGATGTTCATCATGATTGTTTTATTACAATAGAATTATTCCAGATGTTTTACAAACAAATCTTTTATAAAGAAGATCAATTTATTTTGTATTGGCCTAAAACGCGCAATCTGCTTTAAAAAACTCTTAAAAATCACACATTGTTAATTTATCAATACAAGTTTCATTCCAAATTCAACAGATGTTTGTACAAAAAATCGGATCTATCCAATAGCTTAATCTGCAAAATGTTAAATTCAAGCTCAGCTTTTTAAAAAAATCTGAAATATGTTTGAAAACTGAGAAATTTTTCTATAACTTTCTCTCTCAAAATCGGGAAAATAGTTCTGAGATACATCCTCACAAAGAATTCAAATCGATGAAAATAAATTTCTTTAAGTTTCACCATATCTCCGATTTTCAATGTCCGATGTCCGGTCCGATTTTCAATGTTCAAGATTGAAACTTTTGCGAAATTTTCTGGTCTTTTTATTTAAAATATTTAAAAAATATATAATTTGGTCTAAAATAAGACATAAGGAACATTATCTATTTTTACATTTTTTCAAAAGTTAAGATTGAATTGATATTTTCCAAATTATTGTCATTGAAAAGATCAGAAAATTTGTAGTTGTCAACATTTTTAAGTCTCAGAGAGAAACTTGAAGGTTTTTTTCTCAGCTTTTCAAAAATATATTTTTAGAAGGTGCTTCTCTTACAAGAAGTTTCGATCGATCGAAAACAAAATGATTTCTAGTAAGTTTTTGTCCAGATTCTCGATATTTCCCAAAAAAAAAAAAAATTCGTATCTCCTAAACTGAATCGGCACCATCACGCACTAAGGTTCAAAAGATGTATTTTTTTTACCCTAAAAAATGTCTTTAATGAAAATTATAAAATACGTATTTTGGGAATTGAACTTTTAGTAATAACAAGTTTAATAAAAAAATGATTTTTTTCCGTGTACTTTTTCCCGAAAAGTCTTAATTAAATTCCTTCTCCTTAATTAAATTGCCTTCTCTAGGTACAGATTTAAATACATTTACATATGTACCCATTTTGTATGACCAGCCCCCAAAATTTTATGGAGACTTGTTTGAAAAACTAATAATGCAAAATTTTCACATAGTTTCAAAGTTTCATTAAAATCAAAATATTAAAATTAAAAGATCGTGAAAAATTGCGAAATTGTAGAGAATTACTCTTCTTTTAAGGGGTTACACACATGTAAAAAATCTCAAAAATCATATTTCCGATTATTTATTAAATCCTTTCAAAAGGTTTGACCGAGCCACGTAGCCCAGTGGTAACGCTTCCGCCTCGTAAGCGGTAGATCGGGGTTCAAATCCCGGCTCGGACCAACACAACTGGTGATCTTTTCCCTTCTGGATTCGATTGCTTAGTAAAGGGAAGGTAGTGTATCGTCACAAACTGGACCTTATCACGACACCTTAGGGAGGCGACCTATGGAATGTTAACATTAACCTTAACATGTTAACATTAAGTTGAGAATGAAACTGCCACTGAATCCGCTTTGTAAATGCCGGCCCCGATACTCTTCAAGGGTGTTCCCCTCAGGAACAGGGAAAGATTTACTTTTTTTTTTTTCAAAAGGTGATTTCCAATCACTCCTGAAAGTTTCATAAAGATATTTCATGATTCAAGTGAGTAGAAGACGATTTTAGTTTAAAGTTTTGCCATGCGCAAAACGAACCCTCAAACTTTGTGAGCGTTTTTCTCAAAACACCGAGTTGATTTGCGGGTGCCACGATATCTTGAGATGGGATGGACCAAATTGACTGGAATTTGGAGTGAGGACTCTCAAGACATATCCCGAGTGCATGACAAAGCCCGATTTTGAAATTTTGCTTTTAAAAAAAATACAAAAATCAAAAACTGTCGATTTTTTATATGAAAATCAGAAAAATATTTTTATTCTTTTTTAAAATAAACTTTTTGAGAATCGGCCTTCGTCATGCACACGGGACCCGTTTAGTGAGTCTTCACTAAAATTTTGAGCCGACAGCTAACTTAAAATAGCTATATCTCGGCAATGGTACATCCAAATGTCTTCATATTTATTTTGTCAACAGATGAAATGTATATTTTAATGACCTGAAAACAAATTAAAAAATTGTGTGTGCTCATACCAACCCTTGCTCATCAAGACTAACATTTCAAAAGGGCCAAACATTCCATAATATGCCCTTAAGAAATGTTAGTCTTGATTTAAAATTTATGAAAATATTGTTTTCGAAAATATCGGAAAATTTCACGAATGTTTCAAATTTTAACATTGTTAATTGTCCCGCCCGTGTGGATCAATCGGACCGCGCACTGGACTCACAATCCAGAGGTCACCGGTTCGAATCCCGCGGCGGGCGCTCTAAAAAATTTTGTGTAAATATGGGTATTCGGCGCCGTCGCTCCGTGCCATACTTTCATACACTTAGGAGCCCAGGGCGGCGAAGTCCTTGTAGTTTAAAAGGAAGACACTAGTGGTTGGTACTAGCAATGGTGGCCGACAGCTATAAAGTCAACTTCGTTTTAATCGGACCATTAGAAGCTGAGATATCGACGTTAGAAAATGGTTGGTTGTTTGGGTGAGACTTAGAAAACATAATTTTTCCTGTTTTTAAACCTTTGCATGGCAGTATCTCAGCAACTAAGGGTCGTATCAACAAAGTTCCAAAAAGCAAAATATAGAGAATTTTCTCAGCTCTTCAAAAATATTTTGATCAAATATGTGCACTTAAAAAAATTAAAAACTGCGACTATTTTCAAAAAGGTTACCTAAAAATGGCTTTAACTTGAAAACGGTGCAC
The DNA here is from genome assembly GCF_016801865.2 of Culex pipiens pallens. Lineage (NCBI taxonomy): Eukaryota > Metazoa > Arthropoda > Insecta > Diptera > Culicidae > Culex > Culex pipiens. The sequence continues at coordinate 44,882,780 of NC_068938.1, forward strand.
TTTTTTTTATTTCACTATAGTACTTTTTGATTGCAAATTTGATTTTACATCGAAAAATGAAGTTGAAAATTTTGTGTGACCAATATTTCGATTTTTGAAAAAAATCAGTATTGATTCAAAAATTCATAACTCGGTCAAAGATTTATTGCACAACCTGGAAATATCTGAAAAGTTGGCATTTGATGTCCCCTTAAACATATATAAAAAAATAAAATAGTGTTTTTTTTTTGCATATGAAGTTTTAGTGACAAAAAGTTAAATAAAAACTCACCAATTTTTTTTTTACCGTGGCCCGTGGGAGTCGCTCAACCTGCATTCCTGTCATACATGAGGTCTGCACAGCTGATTCCACGTAGATTTTTCCCGCCAGTAATGACAGGAAACGCTGACAAACGGAATATGTGCCAAAATCATAAGTGGTTTTTAACATATCTTGACTTTTTTTTGATAAGGTCCTATAAACAAATGTAAACATTGAGTGTATCCCTTTCACACCTTATGTCAAAGTCCATCGGAGTAAGCGGGATACACTCAATGTTTACATTTGTTTATAGGACCTTATCAAAAAAAAGTCAAGATATGAAGGGAAATCATCGTGAACTGGAACTGCCGGTCGTTAGCCCGGGTAAAGTGGAAACGTTGAGATGATTGTTGTCCTCTGCTCTCATCTCGCAAAAAGCCAAACAGAGAACCACGTCCCATTCAACCGGCTCCGTGGCTTAATGGTTACGGCTTCTGTCTCCCAAGCAGAAGGTTCAGGGATCAAATCCCGGTCGGTACCTTTGAAATTTGGAATCAGGAATTTGAATATGAATAAAAACTAAAATAAATCAGGTGGGATTCGAACTCACACCTTTGGATTGGTGGTGGTCTGGAACGCTAAGCAGTCGGCCATCAGAAGGTTTACACTCTAGCAGTGAATTAATCCGTAGTGGTGAAACATGTTATCTTCTCATATTAAATACGCGCTGATCCCTGATTTGCCTGAAGGGATTGGAAGTCTAAATATAGATCGAGTTTCCTTCAGATGCTTGCTTCTATGTTTAGGCGGGGCCGAACAATGCCCAGCGACCTCGGAATTGGACCGCAAGGAGCTCTGTCATTCTGAAATGGGTCGTTGGAAGCAGCGCGAGGGCTGTCACCACCTAATACCCGGGACTGAGATAAGCTGTATCAGCATTCGGCGGCATATACACAGTCTGATACAAATTATACTTTCCCATAATTTCGCTACCGGTTAGCGGGTATTGGATTGGACCACACACACACACCAAATTTTTTTTTACCGTGTATCATTTTTTTCAGTGTAGTGCTAATACATACCTACAACTTTGCCGAAGACACCAAATCTAAATATTCTTGGAATTTCCATTTGTACAATTTTTAAAGCTATGGAAATTAGTATTTTTTATGTATGTAGAATTAAAGACATTCTAGAATTACAGGTTTTCATGACAAGTTTACTCATTGCAATAAAAAGTGTTTATTGGCAACAATGTATATGCAACAAAATATGAAAAATATCGCAATAAACAAAAGAAATCATTTGTGTTTATTTGTCACACGTCATTTTTACGACTAAATACACGTACTTTCAACTTCCTGCATCGCACCTCAGGTGACAAACGGCTGCTACTTTGCAAATTTACCACAAATTGCGTTGTGCAAACACTTCACGCACGCATAGCCGCTTCAGCGCTAAATCTACCCTGAAATTGTACTCATTTGTAAGTTATTGTTTTTTTTCCCATACCTCTTCTCCATTATGCTGCTTTTAATATCTACTGTTTAACGTGTACCACACCTCAATCAAATGGGAGGGCGCAATTAGTTAATTAAATTAGGGCTGCATAAAAAACATCCACTTTTAACTCTGGGACGGAGTAGACAATCGAATCGAATTTACGTGACTCAATTCAGCTGTAAACGTTGCATGCAAGTACACATAATGAGCACTTGATATCAGGTGGAGGAATGCACAATTATGAATTATGCAGTTTTACAAGTAGCAAAAACCATTTGAACGTGCTTTATCATTGCTTTGTAGGTAGCTTACCAGATTTGGTGAAATGAAAGAATGTTCTTTAGAAGCAAGAGGATACTTGATGCTACGGTTGTTGAACTTCTAGGACGACCGGTAACTGCATCTCTTGCATAATATCTTGCATCTGCAAATTACCTAAACTTCGCGCAGGAGTCGCGTGGCTACCTAAACCACAACCTCAAACCACCTAATCAAACATGCATTAGTCTTTCATACGAGATTTTCTGCTGCTCCGCAAGCAGTCAATCAGTCTCGCCAAAACTCAACCCGCAGCAGCACCTCTACCGTTTTCAGCGCAAACCTAAAAATACCATACAATTTACTCTCACCCGCGCGACACGTAGAGGCATTGATGACAAATTTGCAACGGCCACGATCGATACGCGTGCTGCGCCTCCTCACCTTAAAATCTGTCATTTCATCTTGAGAATACGCAAGTGGCGTGGAAAATGAACGAGGAGTCAACTTTCTACCGCTAGACGGCGTGCGCACACGTTTAATTAAAACCCCGTAGGAAGTCTTCAGCAAGATCTGCAGCGCGAATAATCACAGGGAATTCTGCACCGAGCGGGCGTGAATCATTGTACCGCCCCTCGTGAAGAATCTATACTTAGCGAAGGGGAGTTTGCCCCTCTCACGCACACACACGAGTCAGCGCGAGCTCAAATGATCGATGATGTCAGAGATCATACAGTTTATTAGAGTTGGTTCCACGCGTGACTTCCAGCGAGACGCGTCTAGACGCGTGGAGTGTCGTGTCTCCAAGGGGGCATGGCGATCGGTGTGGTGCACACTTGGAAATGGTTCAGCGAGAAGTTCTGTGTAGTTGTGCCAACAGCCGAGAAATGCTAAGCAAACATGAATGGATTATAATGGAACGCGCGGGGATCGTGCCTAGAATTTTGACGAGCAGTTACAGGAAACAACCGTAAAACACGGTTTAGTATCTTGAATACTGGTTTGGTCAACGGTTCTTTGAAAAATACATTTTCATTTAATTTTTGCACATAAACCAGTTTTTTGTTGTACTAAGACCTCCAAAGCTCGCCAGAAAGATTAAGCGAAATTTGTTATGTTTAAGGCAGGACCTGATTTTGAACAAAATAAAAGTTTGAAAAAAATGTCTTCAATTTTCTTTGATTTTGCATCAAATAACATTTTACTAATGCATAAGTTGTTAAAAAATCACGAAAAGCTTCAAAATAGTGTATATCAATTAATTTCTTTAAAAATCTATCTCGCATAAAAAGTCATAACGTAAGAGTTGAAATATTACTGGAAAGTTACGCTTAATCTAGTTAACAAAAAGTTTTTCGTGCATTCTAAGTTTTTCGATTTTTTACATGAATGTATAAAAACAAAAAGTTAAATTGCTGGATTATACTTTTATGCTAGTAATATTTTTTATTAATTTTGTTTTTGGCATTCTTATATTTTAGGAAATGCAAATTTTTTTTTCAAGTTTTGGTCCTCAGTTTGAAATTTACCCAAAAAACACGGTTTATAAAAATATTGTTAAAATTTGGATAATTATTGGTACAAAACGTATAAAATCGATGAAAGGCTCTCTTTACATTTTTTTTTCTGATTTTGAACCATGGATCGGAAATAAGTGTGGGAAAACAATATTTTCATAAATTCATGGATATTTTGAAAATATTATTTGAAAAACTGTAATAACGTATAAGGCAATCCCCACATTTTTTTTAATTTGGGCTAGCAATTTTGATTTTTTTTTACCTCTCCCTCGATTGGACCAGAGCTTAAAAAAAATTCTAGCCTAATTTGTAGAAAATTTCACTTGCACTTGCGTTTGAGAATTATTTAAAATAAATTAACAAAATATAACTTAATTTAGATTACTGGAAAAACAATTTTAGTAGGGGAAATATACTCATTTTAATCTCCCTAAGCCGTTCGACCAATTCTCATCACTTTTGCCGTTTTCCGCTATTAAATCAACATTTTCAGATGTATCAACAATGGAGAGTTGCTTGCTCACTTTTATTTGAGCTATTTATTACTTTGGAACAGTCAAAAACACTTTATGAAAGCTGTAATTCACGATCAAAGTGCTGATAGGCCGATAATAAAAATAGGCTGAAAAAGGATATAGTTCCCCTATTTGTAGTTTGTAGAACAAAATATTCAATGTTCAGCGTTTCCACGTCAAACCTGCAGGATTCAGATCAAAAGAGCTCCGATTTGGCTCAAATATGGCATGGAAGTTCCTTGGCTTGTTTCTTTTGTTTTGCACTTAGGGTGGTCCTATCCGAAATAGGGTTGAGTTTTGAGTTTTTCCGATTAAAAAAAAACATTTTTCTAAAAAAAAAATATCTCCGAAACGGCTGAACAAATTTTAGCACGCCACGTTTAAAAAAAGTGATTAGTTGAGCTTTTCATGAAAACTCATAAGACATTTTAAAAACATAGTTGAATACACTTATAGATCATATGAATATGATGATGTTGGTGAATATCTATTAACATAATTCGAAGGTATGATTTTTTGAAAATAAAAAATGTGTTTTTGAAGCACCGCGCTTTTAAACGGTATAAAATCACCTTTTTCCACTAAAGGAGGTATTACATTATGACAAATAAACAAACTCGCACTTGTTCGTGTTTGAACTCTCAACTCGCAAACCAAGCTAAATATATGCAGGCTGACGTTTCTGCAAACTGTCATAAAGTGCGAGTTTTTTTTGTGTGTTTGCCATAGTCTAATACCTCCTTGCGATAACTTTAAATTGGAGCGATGACCTACACATTTCGGTTACCAAAATTTTCGTGATTGCTATTCGTATTTTTATACTACTTTATATTTGGTATTTTATTTTAATGAAGATTTGTCAATTCTTTATGTCGAAATAAGCCATTTGCAAGTTTTCATACAAATTTGAGAGTTTTCCGTACCATTTAAAAACTTGAAAACTCTATGAAAATATAAAAAATCAGTTACTCTAGTAGGGATTTTCTGATGGATTAGGATTATTAAATATTTTATTTATTTTAGTGGACAAAAAATTGTCACACTTAGCCAGCATGATGAACGAATTGGCCAAGTTGTGATTTTTGAATATTCAAAGAAACTTTCACAAATTATTTTTGATGAAAATCATATTTGCAATCGAAAAGTTCTTTTGTAAAATTTTAACTATTTAAAAAAAGAATATTTCGTGTTATTTTTCTCATATTCATAAATTTTTCAATCACCGCTTAACGTGAAGACTTCCATCATTGCCATGATTTTTCGTTCAAAGATATAAATTTTGCGTCGCTATCAATATTTTGAAAAAAAAAAAATCCTTCTACAAGTTGTTTAGAATAGTGCCCTACACATGCTGATTCCTTTTGGTAACGATATCCCATTCCTTGCAAAGATATTGAATCGTCATTAATCAATGATTGCCAACTAGGACGTCAATGATTGTACCACAAAATTATATAAATTTTCAAACACATTTGATTTAGCCCAAAAATTCTTTCAGTGGCTTCAAGAAGGCAACAACCGGCATATGCTGATTCATTTTGGTGCAGAAATTCGTTAAATTGAATTCAATACAGAGCATTTTAGAGTGATGATCAATTTTCTTCGAAAATGATCAACGGCTTCACCTTAAAAGGGCGTAAAATGTATTATTTGTACAAACTCTAAAATTAATATAAATACAACGTCATAAAACCTCTCACACCTTTTCTGATAAGTTTTCTTTTAAATTTTACTGCTACATTGTAAATCATTGCGGGTTTGTGTTTACTTCTACGTAATTCCTCCATTTTTCGCATATGAACTTAAGTATCAGATTGAGGATAGCTATACGAAGTCCAACTGTACAGGATGTCCTCAACTTAGAACACGACCTCTTCCATTGGTATAAGTGGCAGGCCAAGTTAAATCACACAAGTACTCCACACACAAAACCGGACAGTACTGCATAGCAATAAATCTTCCGTATTTCGGTTCACCGTACAGAGTGTAATTGCTGTTGGCCAGCTTTGCTACAGCGATACAGCTCGGCCACAGACTGATGCAAAGCATTGCAGATGTTCTGCACCGTCGGGCAAGTGCGCTGCTTATCCTAGCTAATGTTCATATACCCTTTTTTGCATGCCAACCACCACAGCACAAAAATGGTCCGGATTTAGCACGCCTAACGGGTTCCCTCGAACCACCAACGTGGACCAGCGCATTCCTCGCCGATAAGAGCGAGCAGCAGCTTCACGATTATCTAATAATGGCTCAGCGGCGATCATCGCCGATTACCGGCGCGCGCTAATAGCATTTTTGTTTAATCGAATTTCGATCAATGGGGAAGTCGGCCAAACGCGGCATCTTCGGTGCGTGCAGATATGCGTGTACTAATCGCGTGTAATTGATCGCTTGGAGGATCACCCCCGGGGTGGGCTACGCGCTGTGCAGATGATCTAACATGTTGGGATCGAAGGAAAGTTTGACTCAACGAGAACCAATATTTGCGAGACGTTCTTCAAGGTGAGGCTGTTAAATTGCCAAAACAAACAGAAATAAACATGTACTCACATGGAGGTTCGTATGAAGTTGAAATTTGCACGATCAGATCTTGAAGACAATGCAATGCCGTAACCTTAGAGGACAGCAGCGTCATGTTGACGCATTTTGTTGAAGATGATTCGGCGGAGTTGTTTGTGTTTCCTGCCTGGTCATCGTGGTTATCGAAATAGAATGATGCCTTCAAAATTCTTAAATTATCACTTAATTAGCCGATTTCGTTCCGGATCTAACGCTGCAACAATGTTGGTTGTTACAACCATCCATACCTACCGTAAAAGCCGTAAACATAGCCCATAACCATGCTGCTGATAAGCTCATCAACGATGCAATCCCCATATACCATGCTGTACAAACATTTACTCTGTGTTGGCCAGCACAGAAAGACTTGCTGCCGTGCATAGCAAACATCTCGGAACTCCACACATGTACTGCATCCGATGTTCCTTTCTTCGTCGTCGCCTTCGTTCAGTACTCACGCAAAGCATGTGGCCTTATTTTGATTCGAGAAATTCTTCTCGAGACCAAACACAACCAACGTGACTCTGGTTTGCTGTACCACATGGATTGGCAGTCTCTCTGTTTACGCGAGATTTCCCGAGGTTTTCTATACTCAGCTGAGGTTGGAGAAACCCTCGGACTCTCTCGCGAAAAACAGCGAGAGCGAACGCTTGTTAGCTAGGGATGCCTACACTGGCGTTGCAGCGAAAACAGTCGTGCAACGCTAGGTTCAGCTTGACAGATTGACAGCTTAACAGATGTACTTACCAATTCTAGATTCAGCGTTACCCAATACACACAGTAGATGTACTTACCCTTTCTGTAATCTTCAAATTCTCATACGACTCCCAGGGGTACCTCAACTCCGACGTCCGTGATAGGGAACCGCTTGAACATCTCTACCCCCTACTCTCCCTTATCAGCTGACGGTTACGCTCCACAAACGGTCCTGCACAATCACTCTCTCTCTCACGCGCTCCACGTCTGCAAGTTATCCACTCCACAAATCCAAATTCCTATCGTTCCTACCGCTTTCTCACGGGTCTCTCCACTTGAACCGTTCGCTCCCGAGCTCTCTCGCTTCGGTGGCAGCTCCACGTCGTCGTCGTCGGCGCGTTAGTTTTGGTCCAACCGTCAATCCGTCCGGTCGTCGTCGTGGGGTAGGTTCCGTGCCGGTTTCTGCAGCGTTCAGAATCCGGTTTTCTTCAGCGGGTGCGACGCGTTTCTTCTTTGCCGTTTTGACAGGAAATACCTTTGGCGTTTTGGGATTCCTGTCGCGCCCGGTTGGTTTGAAGAATCTTGTGTGAGTAATCTACAAAGTGTCTTGGTGGGTTAAGCAGAGGATTATCGAGAATGCGCTGACCAACGTGTGCGCGCTGATAAGTGAAAGCAGCAGTGGTCATCCTGAAGTCTTGGGAACGGTGGACGCCCGTTGTCGTCATGTAAATCGCGGGTGTATTTATAGAAATTCTCGATTCTCTGCGTGTTTGCGAACAGCGCGTACAAGAAGAGAAGAAGTCTTTGGGGATACCGAGTCTACTAATCGGCTACGGTTTCCAATGGGAAGAGAACCTAGTCCGGCCTCCTACCGAGCTGCTCAGAGGGTCCTACACAGCTGGTCACGAGAGAGTGAGAGGGTTACTAAAGTGTTGATGAATTAATTGCAGTAGTGGCCAAGGTCCTCTCGGGAAGTGTGTGAATGGCTATCGATTTTTATCGTTTTTCGTGCAGTTCTCGGGCCTGAGATTTTGTTTTCCTCTGTGAAATAATGCACACGTTCGAAGAGTCAGTGAGTGAAAAGTAAATTTAGAACCGCCTCTGGCGAAGAATTTCGTATTTTCCGGCCAAAAAAGAAGACCTCTGAGCGCGCTTGTTGTAACGAGTGCGCGTTTTTCGGCAAGTGCGATTGTTGTGTAATACCAAATAGGAGTGTGCAGAATCACGACGGTTCAGGCGGTGAACGATTCAGCAGCTGCTGCTGCCGTCAACGCTTCGATGTGGAGCGGCTGATTTCAAGGACAGCAATCAACTCCGTCCGACCAGCACAACTACCACCAGCTCATATAAAGAAACTCAAGTGAACGATCGTAATGTTGGTGTGTTGGCACGGTTGGAGTGTTGCTGATAGCAGGAGGGCAACATACGCTGATATCAATCTGGATTAATTTTTTTAAACACAGAAGCTTGGACTGAGTTCGGTGGATTTTGTGGACAGAATGAGCTAATACCGAAAGTACTCAAAGATGAAAAAGTGGTGGTGACGTGAATCATATACGACGGAAATTATCGTTTATCTGTCATTTTATACGCCGGTGGAGGCAATACAAATGAAGATCGCTATCGGGACAAATTGCTCATGTGTTGGGCAGATGTTGTCTTACTCATTAGCTTATGGCTTGATTCGTAACTATTGATATCTTGAATCTTATTCTGAAATTTGTGTCACCCATTTTTTATTATGAATAAGTACAGCACAAATTTTATATCGGCCAGGCCTATCACTTAAAATTAATCGCAGAGATGAGTCATTGATAAGGTTGAGTTTGAACTGGATAAATCTCACTGTTACTCAAGAAATATATCGGAATAGGCCAAAGTGTGTTACGTTTTTTTGTTTAAGAATTCTTTCGAGCAATTCTCTGAGATTTCGGTAATTCGTTATTTTTGTTTTTTTTTTTAATCCGGCTGAAACTTTACACAAAAATTATACACGGTTTTTTGTGATTTTCAATTTCACTTTTGTCACTAAAACTTGATTTGCAAAAAACCACTATTTTTAATTTTTTTTTGTTCTTTTCTGATATGTTTAGGGGACATCAAATGCCAACTTTTCAGAAATTTCTAAAAAGGGGCAAAAAATCTTTGACCGAGTTATGAATTTTTGAATCATTACTGATTTTTAATAAAAACGAAATATTGGTCACAAATTTTTTTAACTTCTTTTTCCGATGTAAAATCAAATTTGCAATCAAAAAGTACTTTAGTGAAATTTTGATAAAGTGCACCGTTTTCAAGTTATAGCAATTTTGGGTAACTTTTTGGAAAATAGTCGCAGTTATTCATTTTTTAAGATTAGTGCCCATATTTGCCCAACTTTGAAAAAAAAATTTGAAGAGCTGAGAGAATACTCTATATTTTGCTTTTTTGAACTTTGTTGATACGACCCTTAGTTGCTGAGATATTGCAATGCAAAGATTTAAAAACAGGAAAATGGATGTTTTTTAAGTCTCTTCCAAACAACCCACCATTTTCTAATGTCGATGTCGCAGCAACTATTTTCAATGTTAAAATATGAAACATTCGTGAAATTTTCCGATCTTTTCGAAGACAATATTTTTTTTTTAAATCGAGACTAACATTTTAATAGGGCCAAACATTCAATATATCAATCGATTTCTGGGAAAATGTTGAAACGAGAATTTATTAATTTAATTTGCATTGGCCTTATCGTGTTTCACAAATAATTTTGACTCTGGTTTTGTTTAATCATTGCTGTATTTTTTGCTGAAAAATTCTTTGTGTATTCTAAAATTCTTTGTGTAAATATGGGTATTCGGCGCCGTCGCTCCGTGCCATACTTTCATACACTTAGGAGCCCAGGGCGGCGAAGTCCTTGTAGATAAAAAGGAAGACACTAGTGGTTGGTACTAGCAATGGTGGCCGACAGCTATAAAGTCAACTTCGTATTTTTTGCTGATCTCGATCAGTTAAATGTAAACATTTGAATTAAAAAATCGACCTTACATTGATCTAGGGTTTTTTCTCAAAATTTATTTTCCCTAAAAGAGCACTCAGCTAGCAAAATCTAAACGTAGAAATATGTACCCTCCCTGCAAAGGCTTATGAATTGATCTCAGTTGAAAGGTTCTCCAAATCTCTGAATTGCAAATGTAACATCCTGGAACAGAACTGCTAAATTCTAATAAAAACACAAATTGAATTGAATTGAAAAATCGACCTGTCTATTCTTAAACGTCAAATGTAATCAAGCATTGTAATTAACAAGAAAAATCCTTAAACTAAATAAAAGAAGAAAACCAATTTCTCTTCTTTAACACATACATTTTAATTAGAAACTGTCATTCCCAATGCAAAATAAAGTACTCAACATGGCATTTAACGAGTTTGACACATTGTTAACAAGTGCGACTGCGCTCACCAAACCCGACAGCAATTCGTCTGTCCCAAAGTCCATTCATTTTAATTTCTCCCAACAGATTAAATCAAATTCCCGCTTGAAAAATTCCATCCCAAAAGTGGAAGTGAATTACATCACTCTCCCCACCCGCTCAGTTAATCGCTGAGAAAGTGCTGCCAAATTCAGGGAGCGCGTTTAACCGTCACCTTGGCAAACAATCGTCGGAATTGGTAATTTTTCGGGGTCCGCCCGACTTATCTTTGGATCTCTTCAAGGGTTCAACCGCCTTTGATGAGCTCACGACGTTCCGACAATTCATTATCGCCGCGGGAAGTGACCCGATCTGGGCTGGACGCGTTCCGGAGGGGGATTTAATTTGACTTGTTAAGAGTGCAGATAAAATAAAAACGTTTGGCAAAACAATTGAAATTATGAATTTGATGGTCATTTCGTGCCTCAAAGTATTTTTTGTTTTCTTTGCCTGAAATTGCAGAGTAAGCTCAACTTCTTTGGAACGATTCCAAAAGCCATCTCAAACGTTTTGGCAACGTTCTTAAACCAGAATTTGGCCTCGATGTGCTTCGCAAACATCCGCTGAGGAAGGCCCATTTTTCTCCTCTCACGTTAGCATTCATCGTTCGTTTACGTAATGTTATGTGAGAGAAATGCGTGCTTACTTTGAGTTCGAGTCTTTCCACGGGAAGAACTTTGGCTAATGTATTTGTTTATCCGAGACTCGATGTTGATTTTTCTGACCGTTCTTGATTTCCTCAAGTGTTGAGGTTACGGGTTGATGTCCTTTTGAGTGGGTTCGACCAACCTTTCGGCGATGAACCTTGGGGTTTTGGAATGGCACTTTCTCACGCAAAGGTTGTTGGTTCTGATTTTTGTTATGAAAAAGTTCTTGTTCACAGGACTACGGTTTGATGAGACATTTTTGTCACCTTAACGTTGTGTTTTCGTAATTTTTACTGGAAATGTATTTAATTTTATGTTTTATTTATTAACACCTAAACTTCCAAGCTCGAGAAAATGGGGGAATTTCCATACAAATTCCCTCTTTTTCTCGAGCTTGGGAGTTTAAGTGTTAATTTAAATTTCTTCAATAGTTACATTCGATATAATAAATGTAATCCTTAATTCTTATTAAATAATCTTTTGAAATTATGTGAAGGAATATCTTAAAAAATTAATCTCTTTCGTTTAATTTCATATAAACACCTCTAAGCAACTCTGTCAACGTCATCAAATTGTGATGTACCTACTTCACATTGTTTTACCAGTTTGTGTCTGGGCAAACACTTAACAACTAATTTACTTTATGTTTTTCTAAAAATTCGTGGCTTCGACCCATAAATCAACGTAAATCTTCATTTTCACACCGAAAGTGAAATGAAACAACGCACGCGTACACATATTAACCTTTGAGGGTTCAAAATCAGACATGAGGCATAATACGTTTTGTTATAAAAGATAAATATTTTCAAAGAAGAATGTTCGACTTAAAAACAATCTTATAAAAAAAGTGAATCGCATCCGAGCAATCCACCTTAATTCCGGAAATGGATTTTATTTGTATTTTTCTTTGGGACAAAATTTGTGGGCCCATTTTTAAATTAGGCTGAAACAAATTTTATTTTAAGATTTTGTCCCTCCCTATTTTCAAGTTCAAAGGAGGGGGCAAAACAATAAAATAAAAAACTAAAAAAGTATCGCCAAAGCAGATACTACCGAAAAATTGCAAAATATCAATGATCTTATAGAAAAAAGTAGTTTTATGTTTTTTTCCGAACTGTGATCCTTAAATTCAAAATTAGCAATGGGTTTAAAAGTGTCATATATTTAATAAAATACAAAATTTAACATTGTACTATGCAATTTTAATAGTTTGCAATCATTTGTACAAGTTTTTTCAATGAAAAGTTTTATTTTCGGGTATATTTTTTTTTGTCTCTTTATTTTATAAGGTTGTTTTCAAAACAGGGACAACAAATAAAAATGGCCCTTTTTTCCATGAAAATTCAATACATATCCTTAAGTTTTCTAAACATTTGATCCTTAGAAAGTACGCCGAATTATTTTTGGAAAAAAATGAAATCTTACAACATTTTTTTTTAATTTGCAATTCTAAATACTGCATATCTTTTTATCAAGTGCATCATTTTTCAAGTTTTTATCTTTCTAAGCCTTATTTTTAGTAAAAATAGCTATATTTTAGATATTTTTCTCGGGGTAGGCGTGGCTGAATGGTTACGCTGTTCGCTTTGCAAGCGGAAGGTTCTGGGTTCGATTCCCATCTGCTCCAAACGAGAAATTATGGAAATAAGGAATTCTGAACACTTGAATATGACCGAAAAATTCATTAGCTCGTGGCGGGGTTCGATCCCACGTCCTTTGGGTCAGCAGACAAAAATGCTAACCACCAGACCATCGAGACTCAGTTGTCTAGAAGGATTAAGAATGCTATAAGAATCCAAGAAACTTGATTGAAATCTGTGTGAACCTAAGAACAAGATAATGCAATATTGAATGCAAGTTGAATTCAAGGACACTGGTTGCATAATTGTTAGGCGAATATTGAACTTTCAACACGACCAGAATTCACCACAAAAAGCTTGGTGAACCGAATTTGGAAAGCTTCCAAAAATGAATCCAAGAACATACGAAGAATTAAGGACTATAAATAGATTTGACCGGCCGCATCACTTACCACAGTGAATCCTGGCTTCACAACCATCTTACTAACACCCTCAAATCTCACGTGATACTTTGTCGAAGACAAAACGGACGGACTAAAATTCCTATCCACTTCCCCCGTGTTTTACCACTGGTCGTGGCCGGCGCTGTGATTGGCTAGCATGATAGGGACATTTGAAAGTTGCGAAGTGGTGATGATTGGTTCCTACTCTTCATCTGTGGTCCACGGAGCAATTCTTTGAGGTCCTGGTCAATAACAGAGTAGCAACTACGGGTAGACACCAATGCTATGCTATGCTATATTTTAGATATTTTTCTCATTTCTAAAAATATTTTTTTTTTGAATGGCTGATTTTTTCTATAATTTTTTGTTTTTGGACTTACAAAATCGGACAATTAGTTGCTTAGATGAAACCTTCAAAACAATTATCAATAAGGCAATTCTAAGTGTCATCCATTTAGACTTTATTTTTCAAAAGAAAGAGGACAGCTCGACAACCATTTGTAGGATTTTCAATGTTAAAAACGGAACCTTTGAGAAATTTTCGTATTTTTTCGAAAACATTGAAATTTTAATTTTTAGTTGTCAAACACAGATTTTCAAGAATTTTCAGAAATAAAAAAAAAGATAAAAACAATTAAAAAAAATCAAAAGAATTCATATTTTCACCATAAACGGATATAACGGAGGGCCTCGTCGCGCGGTGGTTAGCGGCTTCGGCTGCCGATCCCTAAGTTGCTATGGGGCGCGGGTTCGATTCCCGCCTTATCCTCCTGGCCTTCTATCGGATGGGGAAGTATAACGTCGGTCCATTTGCGTAAAAGAGGTTTTGGGTGACTCACCACACATAACCTTCGGACGCCTAGAAATGAGCAGAAACTTGCAACAGAGACAACAAAAGACCCGGGGGTCGTTAAAGTGGATTGCTTTGCTTTTTTGGATATAACTTGAAAATAGTGCATTTTATTTTTTTTTAATCACGTGTACTTTTCTATTGCAAATTCGCTTTTACATTTTTTTTTTTAGGTAGTGTTTCTAAAAAAAAAAAATTTCTCGAGACATTCTAACTCAGATAAAAAAACTTGTTCGTGTTCTTCTATGACTCAAAAGTGTTCCTAAAATATACAAAAAATATTTTTTTAAAAAAACGGATTTACGGGATTTGACACAAAATGGCTAATTTTGTTATAAAGTAGCCCCCCAAAAGTTTAAGTTTAAAATAAAAATACGGATTTTGAGAAATCGACACAAAATGGCTTGCCCCCACAAAGTATTAGGCAGCAGAGGGTTAAACAGATAGTTAAACTGTTCAACTAACTTGGGCAATGAAAGCCCCCGGACTCGCACGGCGTTGGCGTGCACAAGTGTGTAATTTAAACACTCACACACACCCGCGAGCACCATCCAATACCCTATAACTAAGTGCTTTCTCGTACTATGACAACAATTTGCTGCTCTAAACGCTGCTACTAGCGGATTGCGTTTTTAATCCCTCCCTCTCCACGTGCGCTCCGGCAGTCTCGCAGAATTTCGTTCAACCACGACAAATTCATTCTGTTTGGTTGCAAATTTTGATTTATTTCTGCAAAGCACATCAGTTTAGCCACCTTTTATTATTTTTCCCCTCAAAATAAAATGGCAACATTTTCTCCTTCCTTCGGCGAGTAGTTTCTCACCTTAATGAGCGGTATAAAAATTGGACCAACTTGGTCAATATTAATGTGTCTATATTGCAATGGTTGGAGGGAAATCGATGATGGATCGAGGACCGAGAGGATATTGCCGCTTTGAGACAGATGCACGGGGTGGCGCCACCACGCTATGCTCAAAGCGACGAAAACTGGAGGAAAAGATTGCCTCTCTAATTAAAAGCATTAGATTAGCCAAGAAAGTCGTTGGTGGTGCTGAATTGCGGCGCGACACGCGACCTGGCTGGACGAGTTGGTGTTGATTAATCGGTATCGGCTAGATGACAGATATCCAAGGCTCTGGTAGGGGCAGGGGGGGCAGAATGGACCAGGGGGGCAGAATGGGCCACCCTTGGTTTTGGGCTTTAGAATGGATTTAGACCAATTGTAAGGCAAGGGTCTTATAAAGGACGTCAAATAACTTCACCATACCGAAAACGACGTTTGAATTCATTGTATTCTTCGAATTATGAGCAAAAATGTAAATTTATTAGAAAAACCACGCAAATGTTGTTTATTTCGAGGTTTTTAAATAAGCTTTCTGAAAAGTTGGATTGATTGAAAAAGTTTGCTCAATGCTTACAACGATACTAGATGTTACTACCAAGGTTTACAAACAACAACGGAACCTTAAAATCATTTAGAGGCTTGGTGGTGGAAGTGTTAAATTAAAATCCGCTTGGGGGCAGAATGGACCACCCTTATCCTGCCTTATAAAAACAATCAAAAGTTATGAAATTTGGATTAAATGGATTTTTTCACTCCTGGTAGCTTCACAAATAACGTTTAATGCAACATTAGTTGATTTTTTAGTTGTTTTGATGATTATTTGTAAAAATAGTGTCCTTTTTCAACATATTAACACTATTTTCAAAAATGTTTGTTTTGGTAAGTGACTATTTTTATTAAAGTGGTCTAACTTCATGGAAACTATGTTAGAAAGGTACCTTAAGTCATTTCTTATCTCCCTTCAACGTTGTATTAGACGAAATGGCTTGTTTTCTAAGGTGGCCCATTCTGCCCCGCAGGGTGGCCCATTCTGCCCCGCACCCTGGAAAAGTAGTCGAAAAAACTTTTTTTTTTAAGTGGCTCAAAAATAGTTTTAAGCTAAAAAATTTCATCAACCAAGTACACAACATTAAAGGGAACATCCCAAAGCATAAGTCTACTATACTGAATTCATAAGTTTTCATGTTTTTCTATGGTTTTTGGCGCATTTTACTTAGGCGGGCCATTCTGCCCCCCCTGCCCCTAATTGTACGAATTTCCCTCGAGGTTGACTCGTTAGCGCTGGTAGATTATCGCTAGGATAACCAGGTTGGTTTAAGGTGAAACTTTCTGAGCAAAAATTGGCCTAGTTTTTTGCCCTTGAACTTTTTTTTTTTTTATCTTCTACAAAAAAAGTTAGGGTAAGCCAATTTACAGCTTTTTTGCTTAGCTATTATCAAACTTGACTATTTATTACCCAATACCCAGCATTTAATTATCACTATTGAACAATCGTCAACCTCTATCAATAAGAGTTCCCAAAAAAATCCCTTTCTGCACCAATTAGAGGGTGACGATTCTCGAGATTTTCAATTTCCCGGGAATCGAGAGTTGAATATGGCCATTTCCCGGGAATTCCCGGGACCCGGGAGTTTTTTCTTACTATGCCAATTGTGCCAAAATTAAAAATGAAAAGGAATAAATTTGTTTCTTTTTAATGAATTAAGTTACAATCAATTCATACTTATTCTATGGAACGTTAATTTAAGTAGCCTCATTAATTTGAGGAACCTTTTGATCTTTTTCTGAATCTGCAAATAAAAAAATGTTTCTTGAGCTTTTTAAGACTCAAAGTTGTAGTTTAAAATATTTACGAATCTTAATACGCACTGAGTGATTTTTCAAAAGTTGCACAAATTCGTTATTTGATTTTTGTAAACAAAATAACTAATGTAGCTAATATATACTTTCCCAGTATCGGGAATTTTTCAATAAGATAAACAACGACTCAAAACTACTAATTAAACTGTTTTTTTTTTGTTTTTTTTTAAGGTCAACTGTAAATATTCATTGAAGACATATTTACAGTTATCAGGAAAATCCATATGTTCACCAAAAACTAGATTGTGAGGGTTGCTATGCTAGAGAGAAGATATGGGAATTGAACTTAACTTTCCCTCTTAGAAATAATAAAAAATATATTTGAAAAAAAAAACATTTGATTTCATTTCTGGGGTGTAACTGCTAAATATTTTTTAAAGTAAATTTTGAGGTCGAATTTTTTTGTTGGCTTCTCTCAATTATAGTTTTTGGAATTGTTGACTAGACTTTCTGAATAAGAAGATAAGAGAAGCATTGGTTTATTCGAACTTGAACATCGAACATTGAACGTTCAATGTTCAAAATAATTTTGATTTTTTCAAATGTTTTTCTGATCAGTTTATATTATTTTGCTTCGATATGTATAAGTTAAAAATTTCCCGGGAGTCTCGACCGAATTTCCCGGGAATCGAGAGGTCCAAAAATGGTCGATTTCCCGGGAAATTTTTCCCGGGAATTCCCGCTCGTCACCCTCTAGCACCAATCAACCGTCCTGAGGCCAATCTTATCAGTCGAGTCTGCAAAAACGAACGTCACCGTCGATGATAAGAGCCCATCTTTGCTACAAACGAATCCATTGTTTTGTACGGCAGAGTCGTTGTCGTCTTCCGTGTTTTCATTGGGCTTTATTTACTTTGGTTTCGCCTCCGTGACCATTATGGTCAGGAAAGATATCGGAACTAGTGAGGAAAATTGCCACAAACTTACTTACAATAACTAAAGGCCAGACGAGGCCGAACGCACACGTCCCAATGCCAAGGTTGAAAAACGTGGCGCGGGTCAAGTGGCGTTGAAAACTTATGAAATTTAATATGGATGTGCCTTAAAGTATTCCGAAGTGTGAATTAAATATAGATAACTGGTAAACAACGAGACAAACTAGTAAACAATGCCATTGAGTAATGTTTTGGTTTAAAATTACACCTTTTTTTTTTTTTTTTTGGGTGGAGAAATAAGAAAGCTTAGTTTAGACACGCATGTTTTATCGCTTGTTATTAATTACAATTACTACAAAAAGTCATGTTTTAGGTTAAGTCATGTCCAAACGCAATTCCGCCTTTCTCTTGTTCAGGAAGAACACCAGATACACTTTTGCACGTTTTATGGATATGGAATTCGGCGTGGTAATTTGTCCTGTGATTTCTCCAATATTTTTAATATGAGTGAAATTGTCTTTTGTATCAGCTGATTTTGCGCATTATTTTATTTTTTGTATTTCTTTTTAATTGATTCAATTTTTTTGGAGGCCTTCCCTATGACTTAAAAAAAAATATTTTGTGTCATTGGGTAACACATATAATCCTGCATACAATTTTGGTAGCTGTCCTTAGGGTTGCCACATAAATAATTTTCTATTTCTTCCAGATTAAGTTAAATCTATCTATCGAAATTATGATTTTCAAGAAAAATAGAACTCCTACCAATTATTTGTATTATTGAATCCAGTTTTTGATGTTAAATAGAATTTACAATCGGAAAGTATGAACCGAAATTTTGATAAAGTACACCCTTACAGCTGGATTTTAACTAAAAATTACAGAGTAACCACTTCTGAATACATATTTTTTGATATTTCCTAAAATGTCTTCTAAGAAACATTTATGATGTGCGAATAAAAGTATGAAAAAAAAGTGAATTGAAGTTTTCTAATGCGAATATCTAAACAACAAATGGTCCAAAATTCAATTTAAAAAATGAAACAATTTTTAAATTTTCTAATATTCTTAAAAAAAATTCAAAAGATTAAAATATTGAATATTCAAACAAATGCCACAGAACGGCTTCTTCGGGTCCCAAAATCTATTTCCGAAATTCGGAATGCTCATGGTAAGATTATTGTACGACATCTAAGCACAACAATCTTTGGAAAAACTTGTAGAAATCAGTTGTAAACTATTTAGAAAACAAAATATAGCATTTTATTTTTGTTATTTTCTAATATATTAAAAACATATTTTTGGAGATCAAATCGGAAATGACGTTGAACTCTTGTGAACAAAAATATATAAATATATAAAATTTTATATTGATTTTTTCAAATTTTTGGTGTTAGCATTTCCCTTATTGGTTCAAAAAAGTTTGAAGAGTATAAAAGTGTGCAAAATTATGTTAAATGTTAATCTTCTACTGTCCAATTTCTTTAACTTCTTATTTCTTCCTTTAAATTTTTCTTTTGCCTGTATAACATTTTTATATTGTACCAGTCAAAAAAAAGTGAGTTTTCGTCCGTTTTAATATTGTTTAGTTTATAATTCAACCATCAGACTTCAATAGAAATGAAATGCATTTAAAAAATTATTTGGAACATAAACATTTTTTCAAACTACAAAAATCGAGGATTTTAGGCAAAAACACGAATTTTCAAAAACTTTGACAACATAAAACAAGTCAAAAATAATGTTTTATTGTTGGTAATTCATTTTTTTTATAAGCCATCTTTGACAAATTTTCGACGCGATTCGATTATTTTTATGACATAGCTGGGCAAAAAAAGAGCGAGCCGCTCATAGAGCCGGATCACTAAAATAAGCGATCGAACCATGGCTCACGAAAAAAGAGCCACGGTTCTTTTTGAAACTCCGGTCTTATGAAGGAACCATTCCAAGATGGAATAATGTTTAAGCTTTTGTATATTTTTAAGTTTATAAATAACAAGCCTTACCCTATGTTGAGACAGGCGGGAAGATGCTCCTCCGGGCACCGTTTTCGTAAGCAGGGCAAAATAAAACTCTTTTATTTTCCACATGCTACAAAACTGAAAATATTTATTTCCTAATTAATAACATTCAACAGTTCACAATATTACATTTACTCACAGATTTTGTGTTTTTACGCAGCTGACCTGTCCAGCTGCGCCCGTGCTCCCGCTTGCTCAGATTGTTTTGATTTCTCGATTAAATTTTCAAAAGGCCCTATCTGCATAGGAAACCTATGAGGGATAGGTTGTTTTGAAAATTTAATCTAGATTTCTTTATTCAATTCCAAGCGACAGCACGGGCACCAGTCAAACAATACACAAATACTGACACTGACACAGAACAAGGGACTGCTTCGGACGCCCACCCTACAAACTTCACCCTACAAACTTCGTTCTGTCTTTTTTCGTTTGTTGACGTTTTTAACTTGTTTGCTTATTTAGCCTCCTGTGATCAAAATTTGATTTTACGTAACTTTTCCCATACAATCTGCAGATTTTCGGGAATCGGTTCTAGAGTGGCCAAAGTTGTAGCTTTTTGGCGTAAGAACCTTCCTTGGGCTTACACTAACCCAACGCAACAAAGAGCACCTCGATCCGACGCTCCGTATTGAACTGATTCGCGTTCGAACAAAACCATCGAAATTGTATATATATATATACAGCAATTCCATTTCAAAAGAGCCTAAACCGAAAAAAAAGTTCTCCGATCGGGCTCAATTTTTTTCTGGGGGTTCCTTGGCCAAAATAATTAGACCCGTATTTTTTTGTTTGGCCATTAGGGTGACCTACATCGCGCTAGGGTGGTTCGAAAAATGACAATTTTCGTCATTTTTCGCAAAAACCTCTTTTTTCAAAAAATCATATCTCCGCGCCATTTCATCCGATTTTAGCTGTCTTAGACGCAAAAGAAAGATGATGAGTTTGGCTATTTGGGAAAAATAGTAAGAAGTTTCAAAAATCTAGCTTAACATTTGAAAAAGTCGCATGAAAACTTAAAATGACGTTTTGACCGTGTCTGGACCAAAGAGCCTATGTCTGAAAATATTTTTATCGGATTCCTCGGAAAATTTCACATAACATATCAAAAAATTGGCGATGTCGAACCGTACGTTTCGGAGATATGATTTTTTGAAAATAAAAACTGAGTTTTTCGACGCGCCACGCGCAAAAACGGGAAAATGACGAAATCGGCAAAAAAAAACAACTTTTTTCACTAAAACTTCGATAACTTAAAAATTTCAGCGATGACCTATACATGTCTGGGTATCAAAATTTTCGTAATTGAAAGACGCAACTTTTGGTACCATAACATCTATAGGTCATCGCTGAAATTTTAAAGTTATCGCAGTTTTAGTGAAAAAGTTGATTTTTTGCCGATTTCGTCATTTTCCCGTTTTTGCGCGTGGCGCGTCGAAAAACTCAGTTTTTATTTTCAAAAAATCATATCTTGAAAACGTACGGTTCGACATCGCCAATTTTTTGATATGTTATGTGAAATTTTCCAAGGAATCCGATAAAAATATTTTCAGACATAGGCTCTTTGGTCCAGACACGGTCAAAACGCCATTTTAAGTTTTCATGCGACTTTTTTAAATGTTAAGCAAGATTTTTGAAACTTCTTACTATTTTTCCCAAATAGCCAAACTCATCATCTTTCTTTTGCGTCTAAGACAGCTAAAATGGGATGAAATGGCGCTGAGATATGATTTTTTGAAAAAGAGGTTTTTGCGAAAAATGACGAAAATTGTCATTTTTCGAACCACCCTAGCGCGATGTAGGTCACCCTAATGGCCAAACAAAAAAATACGGGTCTAATTATTTTGGCCAAGGAACCCCCAGAAAAAAATTGAGCCTGATCGGAGAACTTTTTTTCGGTTTAGGCTCTTTTGAAATGGAATTGCTGTATATATATATACTGCTCCTGATCGCATAAATGTCCCATATGCATTTTCATCGATTTCGAGTTATAGATGCAGTTTGCTTCAAAATTGTGTGCTCTTTCGAAAGAGCCTATAACATCCAGTACTTTGTTCTAGAAATCAGGAGGAAATCCCGTTTTTTCGTGAAAACTTTACACGTAGCCTTATGTATGGGACAAACTTCAAATGCGTTTTTCTCAGCTTGCTGTTTTTGAAATGGGACATTTATGCGAACATGGGCAGTATAGAAGATATTAAATGTATTTCCAACAAATTGTAGCATAAAACTTGTGTTTGAGGATTGAAAATGTAGTTTAAAATATTTCAATGCTTATAAATAAAAGTCAAATTTGTTAGAATTATGTACACAGTGTACTTTTTCATGAACTTCAATTACTTCAAAAATGAATGATTTTTTAAACAAAATAAAAAAAAACTTTTCATTGCACAACTGATCGTAAACAGTCATTAAAAAATTACTCGAGTACAAATATGAGCATTTAAAAATACTTAACTTGGAAAATTTTGCCGAAAAACTACTTTATAGCCATATCCTAACTCTTCTTGCCCAATAAAACTTTGGCATTTATAGACTTTTTTTATTATTAAATCAGAATGTAGAACAAAGTTTGCAGAATATTTTCTCTAAATAAAATACCAGAATTTGTTTAATTATTATTCGAACGTTTAGACCTATGGTTCTCAAGCGAATCTTCTCGTGTTTCTTTTTTTTAAATAAATAAAGTCTAAAAAAACATAAAAAATCCCACAATTCTTCAAAACAGAAATTTTTTGAAAAAGAGCGAAAGAATCGTTCAAAAGAGCGGCTCATTTCAAAGGGCGAGCGAAAATGTGCAGCTCCTGATAAAGAGCTGGTTTGCCCGCCTCTAGACAGATATGTACTGTCAAATTTGACCGAAGAGATATATTAAAAAATAATACCCAACTGTTAAAGATGTGAAAGCGAATTGAATCTTGAAAACTCTTTACCACCATACCACGAGGTCGTATTCGTAGCAAAGAGGCAGAACACAAACATGCTTTTTTCCTATTTTGGCTATACTGCTAAGCTTGTATGTCGCATTTAAAGGCAGAACAACTATCACTCAGTGTCAGCCCATCGTAGTCACATTAAACGTCAGTAAATTGTACTATTGGTGTAGCGAATAAACACCAACCTGATCCTGCACTACTGCCCTCAATAAACTTTCTCCTCCAGAGTCAACCGGCAAGTGTTTAATTATGTACCTAGCCGATCGTTGACGATCCACAACTCGTTTTACTCTTGTATCAACACCGGAAAATAACAACGTTTTGCCGGTCGCGGTGTGCGATGATTAGCGATTAGCAGCCATTAAATGCGATGACCAGGCGCGCGCGCTATAATTTTAGTTTTTTTTTTCTTATGTCCACAAAGGAGACATCAACAATAACACACTCCCATCAAACCATAAGCTGTGGGGCTGTCACAGCGTAGTGCGAATTCCGACACTCCTCTGGAAGAGGTTTCTTGAATGATTCGCCTAACTACAATAAAAGCGCCAATCATCGCGAACCAATTTTTGCACGCGTCCTCGTCACGTCTGAAACGTGCACGTGTAT
The DNA here is from genome assembly GCF_016801865.2 of Culex pipiens pallens. Classification (NCBI taxonomy): domain Eukaryota; kingdom Metazoa; phylum Arthropoda; class Insecta; order Diptera; family Culicidae; genus Culex; species Culex pipiens. Next base: position 44,906,186 of record NC_068938.1, read on the forward strand.
TGGTGATGGACTTCTCCTTCTTCTTCTGGTTGGCATTTGAAGGTTGAGTACATGGAAATCGGCAATACCTGCGAGTTGTGTTTGCCGTCAAGCAAATTGGTAGTTTGTGGTTTGCTGATGTTTCTCGAAGAAGCAAAACAAACGAAACGTGCACACCTCTTTGCGCACGACCACCCTGAAATATGAGCTTTGTTTGGACGCACAACTACAAATGCTTCAAAACAAGGACACGCGGTAGTGTGGGTGTAGTTTGATCCACCGAAAAAAGGGGTGTGTCGGACACCTCACCCAAACTTGACCTGGATAGCCAGAAAAAGGTTGATGAGGGATGACGGACTCCTAATGAATCAGACACAGGTCGTCATTAATGATTCACGGATATCCGATGAAAACCCGGCCAGCAAGTCCCCTAAGTCTGTAACTGTGTGTGTGTTTAGTTTTACCACCCGCCAATAATACAATAACGATAATTCGATGATGCATCAGCCGTGACCAGCCGACATATCACGAAGTCTGAAGTCTCGTGGCCATAGCTAACGGGTTCAGCCGACACACTCTCGCGAGTGTGGATTTCTTCAACCCTTTTCGCGTGTGTCTGCCGTATTATTGTACTAACGTGCAGCTGTTTTAGTATATTGGCTTTTAATTTATTAATTTGTGGGGAGTCACAAGCTTCAACCACCGTCTGCGTTGCGGAAGCATCTGTGTACACGGCGGCCAACGTGTTGATTGGATTGTTTCCAATGTTGTGGGGTCCGCGGTTCTTTGCGAAAGATTAAATCGTTGGAAATCGTTGGAGATGAAGAAAGTGAGTTTGGGGAATTTGAGATTGATTTGGAAGATAAGATTTTACTTAATGTTGGTACATCTACAACAGACGGGTGAGAGTAAATTGCTCTCGATTAGGATTGAGAGCATGATGAAGAAATCGAAAGGATAATTCTCTTAAATTTTCTCTCAGTTTAGTTTTGAGTGTTTTTTTTTAATATTAGACTTGAAACTTGGATCAAAGTAGCGCAAAGATAGAAATGTGTACCAGAACAATACTTTTTGAATATTTCACGTCTAAGATTCAAGATATCTTATCACTAACAATATATATTGAATAACGATTCGTCATCAACCTATCAAAAGTATTTGTCAGCGTTAATCCAGATTGATATCAGCTACCGTAAAAAAAGCCTCCAAAATCCAGAGGGATTAACCTGTTACCTCTTTCTCGAACCCAGTAAAACGACATTTCATCGTGCAACAAACTTTCCAAGAAAAGCACCAGCATGAACTCACCGACCCAAGCTGGTGTGCGTAGCTGAACAAGAAGAAATAAGTGTGTTTTCACGTTCGAACCGCCAATTAAACCACAAAAAGAACAACTCGTTCGTGCTGGACAGCAGCTGCGGCGGTACTCGCTTATTATCCTTCAACATGTGACCTGCTGCTGCTGCAACCGAATCTACAGTGAAGTGCGAACAAATTATGACGTCTACGACAACGACCACCGCTGGAAAGTGTACGACTGTTTCATCCGACAGCAGTGGCGGTGGCGGTGGTCAGCACGGAAGTTCGGCCGGTTCGGCTGATGAACAATACTCGCTCGATTCGTTGAACTCGACCGTCACCGATGGTGGCGACGGCGAGGATGTCTACAATACTCTCTTCACGAAGAAGCTTTCGGCGTCGAGTTACCTCAACAGTACGCTGCTGCCCGGTGCCTGCGAGGACTTTTGCGGTGGACTGTTGAGTTCGGCCAAGTCGCCGACTAGTCTAAGCACCGTCTCCGACCGGCCCAGCGATTCCAGCTTCGGGTTCCACAATACGTACGCCCTGCTGGAGCGGCAGCTGGCGAGCAAGAGTTCCGCCGCGCAGCAGCTCCGGGAGTTCCTACAGTACAACGACCGCTACAAAACTCCAGTATTCTGCGACGCAGCTCCACTGGCGTCGCGTGGTCTTAGTGCAAATTATTTAAGAAGTATTACCGAGGAGAGCGAATCGTTGTCCTCGCGAAGATCCTCCTCCGTCGCCACCGTTGCCGATTCGGCGACGGACGAAGATGAACCGCCCAGCTTCCTCGAGCTGGAACTGGAAGCGTCCAGCCGGTTGCGGAAACTGCGGGAACGACTCGGCGGTAGCACAACGTCCATCGATGGGGAAGATTCGAAAAAGGTGGAATCCCCGATGGTGGAAGCACTGTACGGAATCAGCGCCGAAAGCTTGGCACAAGCCGCTGCCTCGGCGCAAACGCACCCAAATCCGGAAGTGTTCCTAACCGCTAGCGCAGGACCAGACGACGACGACAAGTCGAGCCAATCCGGAGAGTATCCCGAGTATATCTACCATGTAGCGAAGGGAAACGACGGACGCATGTATCTGAAAGTGGTTCGCAGTCTTCTGTTGGACAAAGGTAATATCTCACTTATAAACTGCCCCCCTTAAATCTAAACCTGTGACGACATCCAATTCCATCGAACGCGGCTCGCATTTCCCAGACCATCATTAAACGATGGCGACCGTAAAAAATGCGGTTAATTACTGCAATGGGGACAGTCCCGAGAAGACTGGTTCTGAAGACTGCGGAAAAAGTGAAACTATGCCTTGCAAGGCGAGCGCTCGCCAGGGGAAATGGGACATGTTTATTGGCTTGATTTGGAAATTGAGAGAATTTTGGCCATTTTGATGCTTAGCGAAGTGATTTTCTAGCGCACTTGGAATGTGCTCTTAATTGGGCTTAGTCGAGTTTTTGGTTACGAAATTGAGAGAATACCGGGACTGATGCGTGGAAGTTGGGTAGATTTTGTGTGTAAACTTTGACTGAATTTGTGCTGATTTTTTTTTCTTTTCTCTCTCGTTTTAGGTAAGTTTTTGAATGTGTTCTTTCAAATAAGCAACTATCTGTAAGTATTACAACACCGCTTAAAAAGATTGTATAATTTATACTTTGAATCCCAAAAAAATAAATACTTTTGTGTTAATAACGTGTTACTGGAAGGTACTTTTCGATATTTTAAAATTAAACTGCATGACAAAAAAAGGTTACTTGATTCTTATTATTTAAAATCATGATTTTTTGCTTGATTTATATTGGAGTTGAAATGTTTTTTTTGTGATTTAAAATTATGCAGTTTTTATCGAGAAAAACACATGTTAAATCACATTGAATTTCATAACTTTTTATTTAACTTTTAACAAAACTCTAAAATTAATGAAGGATAACATAATACAAGAGAAGAATAGTTTTCCGTTGATATTTGCAAAAAATGAACTCCTGAACAGGAGAAAAATCAAAATATGCCTGTAATGTGTTGAAAACCGCGAAATTGGTTACAGACAAATATGCATTTTTTTTTATAATTGTAGCATCAAAACGTAAATTGACAAAAGACAAAATGTAAACCAACAGTACATCCCACTCAAACGAGTAGATGTTTCCAAGGTTGTGAACGATAATCTATCTTTATCGTTATTTCGATATTTCTATCGACGATAATCTTATCGAAAATAGCGGGCGATAACTTGTTTTAAAAATGTTTCTAAAATTTACTTAGTTCAACCAAATCATGTTAAATTTTCAAAGCTTTCACCAATTTGTTTATAGCATAACAAGTTTCGAAGTAAAAATACTGAAAATCGTATCTTTTCTAAAATACTCAAACTTTCATAGTTCGCTATCAAACGAAGAGAAATTCTTTATGCATTTTCGTCAAGTAATTTTTTTTTTTTTTTTTGTAATTATTTGCTTATATTGGCAATTAGCGGCGAGAAATATTAAACAAACCTAGGACAGAAAGAGGAGAGACAGAATTGAAGATCGCGACAACAGTTTTTTCAAACCTTTTGTCACATGGTGGATAGATCCAGACAGGGCGCTGGCAGTTATAAGGGGAAAGGAGGTGAAGAAGCTAAGGGCCATTCATTCTAAGTGTAATATTTGGTTGAACTAGCTTTTTAGGGGTCTTCCATTAACCGACACAGAAGGTATCGGAGAATGTCCCACATAGTTGACACACGATAATTTCTTTTCGTGTTTCGTCATCTATGGGACGACCCCCAAAAAGTTAGCTCAACCAAACTCGCTATATACTCTTAGTGGCGCACTTCGATTCTACCGATGGATTTCTTATTTTCAAAACACATTTTTGTTACAAAATACCGTATTTTCGAAAAATATTAAAATTTCATAATTTGCTGAACTGAACGAAGTAAAATTTCGTATGATTTTTCACTTTATTAGAGTTTTAGGTTGATACTAAATTTTTCTCGATAAAACTCATTTTTTCTAAAATACTTGATTTTTTTTTATAATTTGTAATATGAGTATTAAACAAAGTAAAATTTTGTATGATTTTGTAAGATTTTGTTTACTATATCGTGTTTTTTCTTCAAAAAAACATGCATATAATGAAATATATATTTAAAAAAATAAAATAAAGAAAAAAATTTGTGAAAATTTGACTTTTTTACAAAAAATATCTATTATTATCAGACATGCAATATTTCGCTTAGTTTGATAATCTATCGCAAATTATAAAAAAATGAGTGTTTAAGCAAAGTTTTTAAAAAACAATAAGATATAACACTCAAACAAGATTACAAGAACACTAAATAAATTCAAATGCACCCATATTGCGAATTAAAAAAAAAAATGAGTATTTCACAGTAGTTTGTGAGAATTGGAGTATTTTACAAAAAAAAACTCCACTTTTTTAGAAAGGGACCATCCATAAACCACGTGGACACTTTAGGGGGGGGGGGGGGTATGGCGATTGTCCATGCTCCATACAAAAAAGATTTTTTTTTGTATGCACAATTGTCCACGAAGGGGGGGGGGGGGGGTTCGAGATTTCCAAAAAAGTGTCCACGTGGTTTATGGATGGTCCCAAAGCATACATAATTTCGCTTGGTTTTATTGATACCAATACTTGAAATTTTTAATATTTTGAAAACATTTTCAAATATTTTTGTAAATTTTTGGAGTATTTATTCTTTGAAATATACTACATTCTCAAAACTATTAGTCTTAGTTAAAGCATTGAAAATTTGATATGATAAGATCAAATTGAAGTCAATTTTAGAAAGATTTTAAAAATGAGTTATTGTCCGTTATCGTCAATCGATAATCGCCGATAGAATTATCGAAATAACGATAGCCATAATCGCCATCGTTTGACGCTAATATTATCGACGATAATTTTATTGATTAACAACCTCGATTTTACATTCTTCATGCATTTAATTTTAATTTTAATTACGATATTTTCTTGAATTGTTTAAAAAAAAATTAACAAAAAATTAAAATATTTGCTTGTAGGAATGGTTCATAGCAATGTCTCAAATCTTGATCATTATTTCTGTTGTTTGTATTAGTCTAAAACTTTGTAAGGCTTTCTCAAAGTGGCCATTTTTGGTTGGTAAATACGAGTCTCCATATAAAAGTAACTGCTGAATATACAAAAATGGTTTATAAACGTTCGAAAATTTGCATCTTGAGAATGCATTTCTGATCGATTTGCTGTATTTTGGCAAAAGTAGTAGGAAAACCTGAGAAGATTTCCGAAAAAAAGATTCAAAAAATAAAATCTATTTATTTGATTTCAAGGTAAAAAAAGACAATATTTAAGCATTGTTCTAACAACATTAAAACGTTGATGATGATTTCCAGAGTTGTAAAACGGTTATAAGGGTTCGATTAAAGTATTGAAAGTTCTACTTTTTACCACACAAATTAGTGCAATAATGTTGATCTTTTCAGCACCTGTATCGTAAATTAAAACTTTTCCAGATTGCTTTAATTTTTGACAAGGCAAACGGTGATTGAACCTCGTTTGATAAATGTACGACTCGCAACAATCCTCAATTTGTAGGTTGTTTTATAAACTATTATGGTCATTGTTTTAAAAATATTTGCTTGTAAATTTCTATTGATATTTTGAATTTTTGCAACATAAACATTGACAAATAGTAGCAGTGATCTAATATAATTTTAAGATACAAAAAAACCTTTTCTTAAATAAATACAGAGAAGGCAAGAATTACAAAACTACGTTACTTTCTGAAAAAAAAAAAACATTTTCGATGTGTTTCTTTTTGTTGCACAAAAAAAAATAGTTCCCGTAAACGTGAACATGCCAGCGGGAACCAGGAAGAAAACTGTTCAATTTTGAATTTTGCACCATGAAAGTTGAACATGAACCCTGTTCACGTTTACGCGAACTCATTTTTTTGCGTGTAGGAGTATTTTCGAACAACAAAGATTCTAAATTTAGAAGAATGGTTATTTCAAGAACAAAACAATTTGGATTCGTTGGACGATAAGTTCTCTTAAAAAAAGTTAATTTAAAATTTCGTTTAAAAAACAGTACTCGAAGCAAGTGCATGCGCTTTTTCAATTTCTTTTGACCAGTGTAATTTGAAATAAAAGGAGCAGTTTGTTGTGATTATCAGTCACATAACAAGTTTGTTTCCGAGTATCGTGTATTCCTTTCTCTTTAACCTTTGCCAGCATTTATCAAACACTTTTTCTTTTCGACGACAAGTTTTTCGATTGTGCAGCTCAAATTACAGCGTTGACCAACTACGAAACCATTCGATCATCAGTTAGGGGTTTGGCTTCACCTTAAGCAAAACTAAACATCACCCATCGCTTAATATCGCCAACTGTCACGCAAGGCGAAAGGCGAGTGAAGGTGCAGCAGCATTTCGTTATCAAACTTGTTAACGCGCTTGCTAGACAATTCAAACGGTGAATGCAGTTAATATCTGTAAAAGAAAGAAAGAAGTTAAAGAAACCTTCACGCGATAACCTATCGACAGACGAGGAAACACAACAACACTTAATAACTTGTGCTTGACAGACGACACGCGGAAGTCATTGACACCCGTGTCCGAAAACGGTTGAAAATGTTGATTTGACGACGGATCCTGTCAGTGAGCCCAAGGTGCGCACAAACCTGCTCTAACAGAATCACGAATGATTACGTGACTGCAGCTTAAAAACTTTGAGGCGTGTAATCAACTGCCGGCTTTCGGCAAATTACAGAAGGAGAATGTTGTTGTTGTTGCTTGCTGTTCAAGATTTGGCGCCACTTTTCCGGTTTATTTCGCTAGGATAAAAAGAGGAAAGACACACCACACAAAGAAGCCAAAGCGAACGCAATTTTCTCCGAAAAGATTTGATTTATAAGCCACGCAATTGATTAGAGCACGAACAGAAAAGGAAAGTGGTAAAAAATTTAACAGTGGAAAAAGCACCCAATTGCAACCGAGGAAAATCGGACAAAAAAGGAAAACCAAAGAAAAAAAATGTCTGCCACATAAGTAGTAAATATTCAATTAATCTCAATTTTCGCGCTGAGGTTGCAAAGGGCGGCAATTTGAAACCTGGCGATCAGGGAAAGAGGTGTTGATTGGACTTGTTACTACTTCTCAGTTTCAAGCCCGCGCGCGCCAGTGATATCCATCGATGGGGAACGCTACTACAGTGCTCTGGGGCTGGGATAATAGCTACCTTTTTGAATTCAATTAAGAGAACATGATCGGCTTGCGGCGTATCAAATTTCGCCCAGCAACAAAAAAAAAGATAGGAGAGAAGAGCAGCAGGAAAAAAACGCTAATGGGCGAATGAATTGATTGATTCTGAAATTCGAACCTTTTATTGGAAGTGTTTCTATCGGAGTCGAGAATTGCCGCACGCGATGTGTTATGCAAGCAAATTGGAGATTACCTGCCGTAAGTGAAGGATGGTTTTTTTTGGGGAGTAATTTTTTGATAGCCACATTTTCATCGGCGTCATCCGAAAGTTTACAAAATTTTCTCTCATCATGCAGATTGCAACAGTCGGCGACCTACCAATTGATACGGCACACTGAGCGTTCCTGATTATAAAACGACCAAAATCATTTTAAATAATAAAAAGATAAAAAATATTAACAAAACAGAAAAAAACTCTTTATTTGTTTTGTGCAGGAAATTTTGCCTAGTGAGCTCAGGCTCAAAATATGACATCGTTTGAAAAATCAAGTTTTGTAAAAATTACATAAATGTCATGAAAATTTACATTTTTCAAAACAGTCGCTACATCTTAAAAAAATGTATCCACTGTAAAATTTTAGGAAAACATTTTAGAACGGTTATTTATGAATTTAGAACCAAATAAAGTCGTTTTAATCATTTCATTTTACAATTTTTGAATTTCGAGACCAAATATCTGAAAAACGTCAAACTGTGAAAAATATTTTCATAAATTAATTTTGTGATGCTTTTTGCCTAATTTTGTTCTAATTTTTTTGCGATTCGCTCCTCTCCGACCGCGACCAGAGCTGAGTATTACTTAGATTATAGCAACTTTTCAAAAATATTTATCGCATCATGAAATCTTTTAACTTCTGTATTTAAGTATAAATATTTTACATTCTTGAAAAATTTTAAACATTTACCTTTGTTTTTTTTTTTGTAATCTATTTAATTATGGTACAAAGTAGTAATATTTGACCTTGCAAATTAAAAAAAACAGTCTCGAATTTAAAAAAGAAAAGGAAAATGGGCCTATCTTTGAGGTGTAGAATTTACTTTGCAATTGAAAAAAAAAAATTTGGTTCGTTTTGGATTTCTTGGCAGAAAACAACTTGCCAAGTTATAATAGAGTAACCAATTTCCCGACCCGGAAAAAATATTTCCTGTTTCCTGGGAAATTTCTAAAATAAATGTAAACATTTTTTACTAAAATATACAAAAAAAATTTACAAAATAGGATTTTATTCATTTCAATTAACTGTTAATTATTAATCAATTATTTACAAAGAAAATTTGACGTCTAGATTTATTACTGATAATATAATATTAATTGCTGAAGATGTTACATTTTTTAAAGAATAATTAGAGTTATTTTATATGAAAAAAGATATTTAACCCATTAAATCAATTCAAGTGAGCCCATCAAATCAAATTGAATGAAAATTTAATTGGTATTATTAAATGTTTCAAACAGGATTGTACAAGAAAAAAGTGTTCAAAAAGTTAGGCCGTTGCAAATATTTTTCAAAGTTTATGTCGTTTGCTCTGAAAAATCAGGGGGCAACAAAAAGTTTAAAAAAAACTTCAAAATTTCCATGAAAATATTAGTCTAATCAACTGAAAACAATCTAAAATGCATTTTTCTGCATTGATAATCATAATAAGCACATTTGGGCTTGTTCAAAAATGTTTTTAATTTTTATGAAATTCCAATGCACAGCACCGCAAAAAAATTATTTTTCCCAAAAAATAAAATTTTCGTCAATACTTAGAAATTATGGAAACTAATGATGGCAATCGACTTTGGTCAGAGTCGAGGGACATAAACTTCAAAAAATATTTGCAACGGCCTTAAATAGTATTAAAAAATAATAATTAAAGGCAAAATGTTTATGAAGCACTCGTGTTGAAGGGATAATTATAAAAAAAAAATAGACGGCTGTTTGTGGAATGATGTTATTTTAATGTATAATTGGAATCATCTTTTCGTGCTATAAGAAGTCATTTTAACCCACCGGAGGTCGCGTACGTGTACTTTGTAGACAGTTTGTAAGGGCACTTGTAAGAAAGGTGAAAACACGCGACTTCCCGAAGGTTAAAGCTGAAATCCAGCTGACAAAATAAAAAAAAAAAAACATTAAAAACTACTCGGTACTGTTTGAAAGATGCCTAAAGAATGCAAACATATTTTTAAAAACTTTCTTCAATTATTTGAAAATATTTAGTTGTTTTAAGTAAATAACACGAGAAGTTAAATTTTCAAGGAAATACAGAAAAGCTTTACTATTTAGCGAAAACCACAATAGATTTAAAATTTCCCGGAAATTCCACGGAATTCCCGGGATATGGTTTGAAAAAGTCTCGTTTCCCGGGATTTTTAAGTTTTAGCCACCTCTGTAATTTTTTCATTCATTGAAAAAAAAAATTATCAGAAAACGTTTAAAGAATTAACCTAACTTGGAAAACGAAGATAAAAAATAAAAAAATATTTACTACAGATTTTATTCAAGTCATTGTAAATATTTTCCAATTTTTTTTAAATTTTACAAAAAAAAAGTTAAGAAGCAAAACAGTATATTTGCAAAAAAGGAAATAAGTTCATAGTATTGCTTGTATTTTGAAATGAAAATAAATCAAAATCCATTTTCTGCGTTTATTTCAATTTCTAATATTGTCTCATTTTAAAACAGTTTTAATTCAAAAAGTACAATGTACCGCAAAAAGTTTTCTTTCGAAAAAAAAAATTCAGATAATTATGAAACTCTTAAAGTAATTTTATAATAATCCTCTGTAATTAATAATTCAAAAACCGTGTCATGAATGTTTAATGTATTCAAAAATATAAATTATTAATAAAAATACATTCGGTCAAGTAAATTCAACAATAATAACATAATGTTTCTAATGTTGTTAAATAAATATGTATCTAAAAAAACACGAGGAAATACAATAAATCTATAATTTTGAACTTTGAAAGTTTAACTTTAACTTCACTGCAAAATCGATCAAAAAAATCACCGCAGAAAAAAACCTTAAATTTTATGCCCACTTTTCAACAGCGATTCTCCCACTGTCCATCAACCTGATAGCATTGACCGACCAAATTGCGATGATGCGCGTGGCTTGCAGTTCGTGTGGCAGAAATTAATATCGATTCGATGATTGCCGGCTGCAGGTGCAACTATCGAAAATTATTGTAGCCAACTGCCCAAAATTTGCGTGCGCGATAGCGTTTTTCTGTGTGCATCGTGACTTCATCTCCATCGAGACAAAAAAAATGCACCAAATTGATGGTGGATCAATTCGGCGACGAGATAATTACACGACTGACGTGTGTCAGCCTACCGAGTAGAAATTGATCGAATTCAAAATGTTCAAATTAGCTGTGGTGATGGCGCATTTGACGACACGGGTGGTCGCGTTTTGTTTCTTCGTAATTGGCTTACCCTTTCATTTATGTTGAATATCTGGGGGTATTTCATAACGAAATTTGGACCTCACACGTACACTTTCTATTGATCCACGTGGTGTAATCGAGGGCTCGTGGATATGACCTAGAGGCGATTAGGGTGACAATTGACGTTGAGTTGGTCATAATTTACTTCCATAATTAGGTAATTAGGCTATCAATTTAGATAATGTAACTACATGGTTTGGAATGTCGAGGCTATCAAATAAAATGTTGCACACAAATATTACTGCTATAAAATTTCGAAGGTGCTACGAATATTGATTGAATAATGATTAAAAATAAGAAAAAATAGATAAAAACAAATGTTGTGATCATAAGTACAAATTATTTCTGCAAGCAAACAATTTTTAATTTCAAACTGCATGAACAAAAATCTCTGAAACCACCTGTTAATCGCCACACCCCCTTTAATGAAAAACTAATCTATTTTCACCACCCACCACAGAGCGGGGAGGGCGGTGGTGTATCACACTGCTAATCGATCTAATGGAAACACTTGTTTCACTTTTCTTCTTCCCATCCAAAAAGACCGCAACATTTTTTGCTTCTTACGCAATCGCGCAAGGTGTTTAATTAACCCGCGTAAATCATATTGCGTCCGTTGCCAAGCCCCAAACGTCATCGAGCGAACAAATTGCACATCGACCCCACCCATCAGCACGGACAGAAGAAATTGAACCAAAAACACAAACTCCAAAATAAAAATAATGAGAAAAAAGTGCCGAAAAAGTCAATAACACCTGCGGAACAAAAAAAAGAAGTCATGCATGTGTGGATTTTCGAACTTTTTTTGGTGCGATTTTGACGCGATTATCTGTCAAAAGTGAGTTTGTTTCGCCGGATTATTATTATTTCACACGCATTTTAATTATTTCCATATGGTGGTGCAAATTTCCGCACCAAAATCGAAAGAAAAAAAACGTAATCGAAATAGCTCGTGCCGCGACGTTCATCAGCGGAAATATATCTGCAAACAAATGCGCAAACACAAATATATTGGCCGATATAATGGACACGAGCGAGTAAATTGTTGCATTGCGAAAATTAACGACACCAGCAAACAAACAGAACAGGCCGATAATGCATTTCAAGTAGGTTTCCATTACCGATTGATGAGTATTTTATGTCCTTTCAAGTAGAGTTTAATGTTGTCGGATGTTGGTTTGGTTTTCAATTTTCTTTTTATTTGCAAGTTAGTTTATCTTAATCTTTCTTGTCGTGAATTACAAGTGCCTTTGAGATTCAAGAATTCACAAGAAGAGTATTTTATGCACAATATTATTTTTTGGCCCCATGGAAGGGTCCATTTTTTCTCTTTAGGTCCAAAATACATAAAAAAACTATTTATCATTTTTCAACTGTGATAATAAACTGATAAGAGTTACAAAAACAATCGGTATTCTACAGTAATGTGTGCAAACTAAGCTACAAAATCAGTCGCAAATTGCATGTTTTTTAAACTGTTCTTGAAAACAAGCGAGAACGAGTTGAAGCATTGCATAGATGGTCCAAAATAGGGATATCTACCCAAAGTGTTAACCCTCTACAACCTAACCCCGCTTTTAGACGGGCTTCGATTTAAAAAAAATCGCCAAAAATCCATTTTTACCAATTTTTGGTTTTTAAAAAGCATTAGATAGGAGAACTCTTAAAACTTTACAAAATTTAAGGTTTGTAAGTTTTACTTGTTTTATGTGACTTGTCAATGTTTTGTTTAAAAATGTAATTTTTTAGGGGTCGACTTTGGCTGTGTTTTTTATTAACATTTCCTATATGTAAGTAAAATTAAAGTATGCAGTAATTTTTGTAGTGTCCCAGACTATGCCTCTACGCATTCTTTAAAACAAAAACAAGCAAAAAATCGAAAAAGTGACTGTAAAAACATGAACAAAATTAGATAGGCAAAATGTAATGATAGAAGGTTGTAGAATAGGCCAAATACTATCAAAAACAAACATAAAAAACAGGAGAAGCAAAGTTTTTCGTAGAACAAAAGTTGCTCAAAATGACCTCCTAAACACGGGAAAATTAAAAATTTCGAAACTAAAATTTGGGCAATATATATATATTTTTATTTTTTTTTTATTTCATTAAAATTTAGACCATTACTTTCTGAGATATTCGGAATTTGTTAATTGAGTGTCGTTTTAGTACGACACAGAAAACTTAAATTTTGTCGTTTCTATTAATTTAGTGACTGTATTTCAAGAACAAGATACATGAGATTCTAATAGGAATTTTCATCAGCTTTTTGAAAATTTATCGAGAACTGTTTTTGAAAATAGAAAAAATAATTCTGAAAAATAACTTGAACTTGACTATAACACATTTTGACTATTGCACATCTTCTTCAAAAAAATAATTGAAATGCTTTTCAACTACATATTCGATTTTGCATCGAAAAATGATGATAAAAAAATTAATCGAAATTATCATTATTTAAAAAACAGCATTTCTTCAAATAATCGTAACTTGTTGGCAATTTTTTTGCCCATGCTTCGCTGTAGCTAAAAAGATGCTTTTTTGATCCTATTAAGCATAAAATAACGAAAATCTATGGGAGCGTTCTTTTATTACGTAACGCAGATGGGTGGGAGGGGGGTCGGAGGCCGTGTTACGCTCCATACATTTTTTTTTTAAATTTGTATGGAAAATTTTGTTACGAGGGGGGAAGGGGGACTAAAATCCGATTTTTTGCGTTACGTAATAAAAGAACGCTCCCTATCTATACGAATTTTGGAAACTCTACACTTCAGCGATAAAAATTCAAAATAGTTTATTTCCCGGGAATTCCCACTCGTCACCCACTATCAGCAACTAGCAAATTTTCTCAGCCATTCGAAAAAATGCAAGGGTGTTTTACTTCCATGAAAGATTTTTTTACTGAAATAAATGAACATGTTTCGAAAATTTAGACAAAAAATCCAAAGCAAACAATGCACTTGATAAAAAGGGGTAATTTTCGATGCAAATTAGAATTATTAACGTAAAGTAACGTACTAAAATCAATAATTTCAAAATCAAATTTTTATGGTGCAAAACAGACCTGGAATTAGATGGCCATTTAAAAAAATCCGACAGATTTTTACGTTTTAACGAGCATTTTCTTAGCTAGTTACACTTTGCTCCTAAATTAAATAATTCAATAAAATCTAAAATATCGAGACCAAAAATGAACTTCGAGAATTACTCATAAACACTTGAATCCCCCAAAATAACCTATGAACTCATAGAATCACCATAACTTTCGCGTTAATTTTAAACTCCGCACGTTGAGCGTCCACCCCAAAACAAAGGACCAAACCCAGCTGTTGAGGTGGGGACTAGAATGACGCAACTCGCGTCAAGCGTGGAGTTCAAAAAACGCACGAACCGCACCCCAGCAAAAAATACTCGCCATTTCGAGCATATTCTCCTGGGGTTTGCTGGCCCATTTTTTCGTTCCAAACCTGCTCACTTGCAGAAAAAACACAAAAACTTGCCCCTCACGTATGTAACAATCCTGTCACTTTAGTCTATGCTGCGCTCCAATAGTTGGCATAGTTGGGCAGCTTTTTTTTTGCAGCTCACCCCCTCGGTATGCACCAGGTATGCAGCCAAGTGGCAAGTGGCAACACTTTATTAAGCTCAGTTTGCCATTCAAGCATAAAATGCCGGGCATGGATTTATTAGCTAACTGGTGTGTTTGTTTATATTTTTTTCTAAATTGATACGTTGTCGCCGCGCAAGTTTCGTGCTTAACGAATCAATAAAGTTCCCACGAGTCACACGAGAGCGTTTCAGGCCTAGCTGGGGGGAAAACACGTGGAAAATGTCATGAGAAAATAAGGGGGGACGGAAAATTATGAAGGAGTGAAGACAGGCTCAAGGTCTAAGTTTACGTAATCCTTGTTTTGGGGGTAAGGTCAACTGAAAATGATAAACGTTCAGAAGGACACGTTTTATGAAAATATACAAAAACTTTGGAACAGATTTTCTAACTGATCGAAATTTATTACACACAGTAAAACATTGTAGAATTTTGGAAGGTTGAAAATGTGATTTACTTAAAAAAAAAGTAATTTCACCTAAAATAATGGGTTGAAAATAAAAATGTGAAATTCAACAGAAATTGATGAAAATTTCACCGGTTCCTAACGTAAAATTACACTTCATTTTTCAACTGTGTATCCAAACGGACTATTCCAGAAAGTTGGGAAAATTCAAGTATTTTTGGCAGGTTGGGATTTGACTATATACAAATTATTTTGCAATAGTGTTGATGAAAACATGCATGCTCACTTACTGCTGAGCTATTTATTGTTCTTTTTCAGTTGTATTTTTTTTCCTTTGAGCTTAAAAAAAATTCAAGGTGTCTCACAAAGAATTTGAATCGATGAAAAAGAGTTTTATAAGTGTCACCTAATTAGTCTATAATTTTCAATTGACAATTGATCTCGGAAACTATTTGTTCGATTTTCAATGTTAAAATTTTTTACCTTTTGGGAAATTTTCTGATCTTTCCAATAAAAGAAAATACATTTTTTTAATCAGGCATAACTTTTCAAAGGGGTTCAATTCAATTCAATTGATTAGTAAATAATCAATTCACAATTTCGTTATTCTTATAACCTAGTAGAGTTTTGGTGTACCTTTCAACTATGATTTGTACTATAGTTCATTTTGATGTAATTGGATATTCTAACAATGATTCAAAGGGGTTTTTTTTTCATTTCATAGTTAAATTTTTGAAATTATTTTTATTGAAAAGATTAGAAACATTCACAAAACTTCAATATATTAACAAAAAAAATCGAACCAACAGTTTTCAAGATATTGTCAGTTGAAAATTACAGGCTTATTATGTGACAATTAGAAAAAAAAAACTAATTTTCATCAATTCGATTTTTTTGTGAGTTTGTATCTCAGAAACTAATTGTTCGATTTTCAAAGTCTTCGTGAAAAATTGTAGGAAAATTTTCTCACTTCTTAAAAATAAGTTTAAGGGGGAGGCTCACCATCATAAGGTAAAAAAATACATTTTTTTTAGATTTTCGAAAATTATGAACTAGTTAGAGACCTACTCCAAAACGGTGCCCTTTTTAAAATTTCCGTTAAGTAATTTTTGATTGCAAATTTGATTAAGCCCTAAAACATAATTTTTCCCCACGTTTTCGACATTTTTCAATTATCTATTTTTTTCAAAAACCATATTTCTGGAACCAGATTTTGCACAATTATCTTTTTGAGTCCCATAAACCATATAAAAAATACGAAAATTGAAAAATGCGTATTTTAGGAATCCAACCGATGAACAAAATATTGAAATAAAGAAAATATCATTTTCATCAATAGTTGCATTCCTAAAAACGTTTTTTTTTATTTTCGTAATTTTTAGCGTAACTTTTCTCTGAATAGTCCACAAAATTGTATGGAAAAACTTATGATGCTAAATTGTTTCTTTTGACATAGGAAATGTACTGACAGAGTTTAACCAAACCAAAAAAAAAATAATTTAAAAATCGCAAAATAGTTTGCGAAATTCTTAATAACTACTCTTATATGCTAACAGAAATGAGAAATAAAAACAGCCAAAATCCAGTGAATGTTTAAAGAATCTTAAGTTTTTGAAGGCTCATAAATTTCAATTTGTTTTATTAAATTTATTTTCTTTTATTTCTTTCTAGGTAAGTACACTAAACAAGTGGTCACCAAACTCATGAAATGCATCGCAATTAACGTAAGTAACTCTGTACACTTGCAAATGTTTAAATTGCTGCCATTAGGTCAAACCTACCACCCAAATTTAAAAGCCGTTCATATCGTTCACTCCCCTTTCCAACCCCCAACAACACATCAACCAAACCAACCCAGTACCGAAGCGTTCCCCGACAACGCTTCCCACATCGACCCAACGTCGGACGCCAACTTCTTTCGCTGCCTAACCAGCCGGGCGCTAAAACACACACAACATCTTAAAGTCGACTCGCCGGCCGGCTTTTCTCCCGGTACAAAAACTTCGCCTACTCCTCGCCAGATGGCAAACCAACGCCACACTCTTTTCAAGCGTTCCCAGCTCACTTTGTTCGCTGAAAATGGCTGCATTTTGCGCAGCTGCAGTGTCGACCGTTTTGGTCGACCATTCGCCCTGACAGCTGCACGCTCGCTGACAGCTGTCAGGCATAGAGGTAGAGTTTCCCCTCGCGTCGCCTTTGTCTGCATCATGGGACTGCTATGTATCTATATTGCTGCATGATGTGATATAGTTTTGCGAAAAACATGAGAGTGATTACGCGTTCGAACGGCGGGTCGTGAAATTTTTGGGTGTTGCGTTTGTTTTTTGTGCCGCGTGAAAATCACACGTTTCGTGTCACGTTTGTGAGGGCGAGTGCGTTTCGTGTTTGTGAAGAAGGTTGGTGGATTTAGTTCGGCTGAGGCGCAATTCTCGAAGCTACTCGTCGGCAAAGAGAAAAGAAAAGTGGCGGAAGGCTGCCTTCGACAGCAATGAAGTTTAATAATTGAGTAGTGCGCGAGCTAAATTCAATGTCAGATAGTGTCTGTGTCTTCTTGGTGGTGTGTATAAGTGAACAAGAGTTGTACGGAATACAACGTCGTTTTCGACTGGATTCTGTGAGTCACACAGATCGTCGAGCCTTGATGGAGTTGCGAGATTCTTCGCGAGACTATCCTGAACCGTAGCCATAAACCAGTTCTCCGAGTTATGTTGGGGTCGAGCAATACTCGGCGAAACCCTCCCGACACCTGACTTGTGCATTTTACGTACTGATTTATTTCTGTATCGTTTTGTTTTCCGCAAGGTACACACTTTTTGTTATTACGTACTTAAGTTCTTGTTCTAACCCATCCGTAGATCGCTAACATCTTAGTCACCCCTTCAAAACCCCCGTACTAAATCCTTCCAGGTCGGTGTCCATATGGAACAGATCGTCGGAAGTTGAAGGTCGCTGTGCCTAGTTTTACTCTCCGTCTTACTAACATGACTAACCGTTGTGCAACCACACAATGGTCTCGAAGCAAAAGTCAGAGAGCGAAACATTGTTGAAATTTTTCCGACTAAATCGAACTCCACGCTGCTGCTTCTCTGTGTGTGCGTTTTGAAGGCCACCCCCAACCGTGGAGCCCGATCGATCCACACAGAGCTCAGCTGCTTGTTTTGAGAAGTGATATCTCAAATAAATTCATTTTTTAACCAAAGAAAAAAGATTGTTATGATGTTATGTGGTTGGGCTCAAAGTGTACGATATCATAATGGTGTTGAACAAAACAGAGCACTCCACCGAAAAAAAAGAAGCGATGAACGCGATGACACAAAACAGCAACCCCTTCTCGGGGCAGTTATGTCGATATGCTCGGTTGGGGGGTAAAATATATAGCATCAGACAAGCAAGCAGCCAAGCAAAGGGGTAGTGGACGTGTTGAGCTTTTGGCAATGCCCCGAGCAGGGGGAGATGATGATATAAAGCAAAACAAGCGGGCTTGATGAATTTATGGAGGCAATCTCGTGTGTGCCGGAAATTGGAAGAGGTAGTATATAGGTCGCGCGCGCCTTTGGGTTGGCAAGATTTTGATAAAAGATAGTGGGAAGGTAACAGGGCGTGGGATGTTCAAGCTACTGACAGCAATTTGCTAGTCTAGACACAAGAGATCTGAAGATAGTTGTTCCTGTTGATTGTTGAGAAAATTGCTTACTTTTGAGTTAGGGAAGCGAATTTGACACTTTTTAACTTGTAATGACCAGTTCTATTTAAAATTAGTTTATTCCACAAAATATTTTTTAAATTCATTTTTGGGAAAATAAGACAAAATAAATTTTTTTTTCTTTTTTCTGGTTATTCAGGGTATTGTTCCGGAGCCATCCATAAACCACGTGGGTGTCAAGAATCAACATGATTACACAACTCAAATTTTTTGAAGTTGATGTCAGTAAACGCTTCAGTTTCTTAAAGGTATGATAGATTTGGGCATTCTAAACACGCTTCAATCGACAGAACTGAATTTTATTGAATTTTCTACGAAAGAATAAAGTTGTAAACTTGGCTTGGTTTCTTAGAATGATTCCATAGCATTTGCATCCAAAATTGACAACTTTACTCTTTCGCTGGAAATTAACTAAAATTCAATTCTGTCAATTCTGAGCCTAAATCTATCATGCCTTGACGAAACTGAAGCGTTTATTGACATAAACTTCAAAAATGTCAAATGTCAATAGTTAAAAGTAATTAGAATTTATCCAGCATTTAAAATGTTTTTTATTGCTGTGAGTTTGTTTTTGAGTTCATCATTTTATTGTTGTGTAAATTCTATAAAAGATTTTCAACTCAAAAAAATATATTAAAAGTATATTGCAATTTAGAAGTGGGCAAAAAAGAGCAAGCCGCTCAAAGAGCCGGTTCATCAAAAAGAGCGAACGAACCGTGGCTCACAAAAAAAGGCCGCGATTCTTTTTGAAACTCTGGTATTTTGAAAGAACCGTTCCAAAATGGAATGATTTTTAAGCTTGTGTCTATTTTTCATTAAATGGCAGAATAAATTTTGTTCTAAAGAATTGAATTATCTTATTTCCTCATCAATTTAAACATTGTTTCTGGTAAAAAAAAGAAAAGAAAAATGGATGCATTAAACTCAAAGAGTTGTTTTGCAACATAAATTTAAAAAAAGTATTTCATAATTTCACTCATTTTCAAAACAAAATATTCAAAGACAAATAAAATTGAGAAAAAAAAACAATTAAGGGTGCACACTGCACAGCAACCAAGAAAGTTGTTGTCTTCTTATTATTATGTTTTTCATGGGGCTTATCCATATTCTATTCTATTTTTTCCATAGGGCTCATCCATAAACCACGTGACTTTTTGAGGGGGGTGGATTGGGAGCTGATAAAAAACCACGCTTCATACAAAAAGTTGAAATTTTGTACGGAGAAGATTTGAAGGCCGCGATCGATCCATGACGATCTGAAAATAAATATTGTTGGGCCTTTTCAAATGTTATTGTAGATTCGAAAATTTTGAAAATAATTTTATTCAAAAAATCAGAAAAGATACTTCGAGAGACACTTTCATTTTTTAACATTGAAAAGTGGGCGCATATTTGTAAAGTTATCGTCACTTAAAAAATCAACGCAATTTTGGTGACATTTTTGGAGATGATCAAGCTTGAAAATAAATTTTACAGTAAAAAAACACGTTTTCATATAAAAAATCAGTTTTAGTGATTGTATTTTTACACACTTTTTACAGTACTTTTCGATTGCAAAATTAATTTTGCACTAAAACATATTTTTTTCACGTTTTTCAAGAATCATTACACATTTTTTTTAATCTTGACTTTTTTTAAAAAATTTACAACATTTTTTGTGCAATTATTTTTTTCTGTGAAAAGTCAAATTTAAGAAAATGGGATTTTTTTGGAGTGTAACTATTTTTTATCCTGAGAAGTCCTAAGCGATACCTACAACCAAGGCCTAAGACACCAAATCGATCACAAAATCAGAGAATTGCTCAACAAGGTTTGAAATTAGACAAACTTTGGATTAATAATTGAAAATTACAGATTTTGGGAATTCCGTTTTTTTACTCGCGGAAATTTCGTCCAAAGAAAACCTCTGAATCTAATCAAATCTAATTCAACACATACGCAGCCAGTCCGATGAAAGCATGCTGGAAAGTCTTGTGACTAGATTACGCTCCAAGCACTTTTCTTATCATTATTAATAATTGTAGTACATCCAAGAACATTGGAAAATGTACTACAAAAATTAAAGCGAACAGTCATACCGCGTTGTGTTTACCGCAGAGAGGATTCTGAGAACGGATCACATTTCACAGAATCTACAGGGGAGGAAGGATGCGTGGACATACCGTACCAAAAGCTCTGGTAAATTCCGTCCAAATAAAACTCCCGATTGAAAAAATAATAAAAAAACATAAATTTTCAAAATCCGCAATGTTTTAAGTCAATTCTACCACTCGGTCAACAGTACCTGCACACTTGCGCCAACCAGCCAACCAACCAACACCACTTTACGCCGACAATTGGGCTTTTGACGCCTGCCTGTCCATCTGGCACTGTAGCTTGGAGCTGGCAGTTCGCGGGCGTGTTGTTACCGAATCCACGAGCCTTTTTTTCGCCCACCGTGATATAAACTGGACCGGCCCTCGAAGCATGCCCTCAGATATCCCTACCAGCCACATTCTCTACGGGTTGATTTCGCACCTCATTGAAGAGTGTGTGTATTCTAGAAGGCGACATTACGTCACGGTGAGGCTCACGTGAACGCCGCCGCAACTGAATTATCTTAACAAGACGAACGCTTTTTTGCTGTACGCGGTCGCGAGGAACTCATTAGTCATAAATTCTAGCGAGACTATCTAAGCTGGTTAGCCCGTCGTAGCGGAACTTGGCTGAATAGCGGTTTTCAAGGTCTTTTAACGAAATTAAACGCTGCCGGCTCGTTTTGACGGGCTTGATGTCATCGACTGGCTGTAGATCCAGCTGGATGACTTGCAGCTTAATCCGCGCAGTGTAGACGCAACATACCACTACACCCAGCACTAATTCTGTCCATTCTCCTAGAGGCGTGGACACCTACCACACCAGAGCAGACCAGCGATCGCTGAAAACTTTTGTTTTATGATGTGTGTAATTGAAGATCTTAATTGGACCCGGCTGAGTGCACGTTCGTCTCGACCCAGTTCCAGCCTCTCTACCTCTCGCTATCTTTCTCTTTCGTCGACTACACCTTTTTCGGCTGGTATTACCTGCCTCCGCTGTTGTTCAAGAATCGCTTTCAACGCTTTCCGCTCACGCTCTGTGCAGTTTTCAGTTTCAGTTTGCAAACAAATATTTAAATGGGCAAAACTACGCAAAAAGCCGTATTGATTACACGTGATATCGTGTAGCCGACGACGTCGACGAGGAGGAGGAAGCAACGTGCAATTAATTCGCTTCCCCGCTTGCGCAGGTGCTCCTACCGAACGGCTGGAGATGACTCGCGAGGGAGCTTGCGTGACTTGGGGAAGTACTAAGTACACACGAAACTGTTCCGTCTCACGAAACCCGAGATATAGTGACTCGAAACTCAAGGTCCCCGCCGGGTTTGGGGAGGTTCCCTCGAACCTCTTGGCAGTTTTATGTGTCCCAAGACGGTTTTGGGGGAGGTTTGGAGCGATGGTATCAGCTTTAATTTAGGTTCGTTGCAGGGAGCCTTTTACTTGGGAGGGACATTTGATATAGCGACCTCTTGTTGGGTGGAACTGGAAGTGGCTTTGTTCTGTTGCATGACTTAAGGGGGGTTGAGTTTCATATGTATCACTGAGTGTGAGAATTGAGTTACGAGAAACGTTGAAAGCGAAGTTTTACATGAGAGGACAACTGTGATATCAGATAGTCCTCTCATAGAGATTACAGATCTATTTCTCTATATGATTTGAAGATGCATTCAGAGAAAGTATAAGTGATGTAAACGCGATGTTGACCTTTTGTGTACATCGTTGATGATTGCTATTTGAGATACCGCGGAAAGTTTCCCTTATCCGTTTAAAAAGGTGGATCATCAACAACTCCTATCTTCTGAATCATTTTACCTACCCGGAGCGACCATTGCAATGCGTTGAAGATCGTATCTTTCTAAAGTATTCAAGCTACCTGCTTATCAATACCTTGTACTAAATTGATATTTTAACTTTCTCTTGAAAAGTTCACCTTCAGACCAATATTTGCAAATAACAAATGTCTTCCCGATAGCGTCATGATAGTATAGCATTACCTCAAGCTATCATACCTCACTTCACTGTTTATACCTCTCTGCAGAGCTTCAGAGCTCTTCGTATAGCTAAGCAGCGTCATGATTGTTTCTGCTCATGATTTATGGCAGTTTCGGTGGCGGCCATCGGAAGCCTTCAGCCACCTTGGCCCCGCAAACAAAACCGGTAGAAGCTTCCGAAACGCTTTTTTTTTCTTTTCCCGTGAAAGGTTATCTCCGGCTGTTTCTCCGGGAGGCGCTTGTTTAGGCAACGATCACTTTCCCATACAAATCAAAAGCCGGCAATTATTCTGTTTGTCAGTCCAGCTTTCCCAGTTTGTAGCCTGAATTCAAAGATCGGTAGATTTATGAGCGGGAAACAATCGGTAGCTGCTGCTGCTGGAAATTGTTTTGACATGATGAGTTGCTGCAGCGGCGACACGATTTCTGGCGGCCAAAAGAAGCTCTTTCGAGCGGGGGGGCTCAGCAATTTGTGCAGAAGCAGCTCCCCCATCAGGTATTAGCATACTTTACGTAATGACTTGAGGTTCAGAAGCCGCGTGGTATGCAAAAAAAAAAAGATACACAAAA
This sequence comes from Culex pipiens pallens, assembly GCF_016801865.2. Classification (NCBI taxonomy): domain Eukaryota; kingdom Metazoa; phylum Arthropoda; class Insecta; order Diptera; family Culicidae; genus Culex; species Culex pipiens. Next base: position 44,929,498 of record NC_068938.1, read on the forward strand.
TCTAACCCCGTTGGGAGGTCTGCATGTACTGAGAAGCCATTGCTGCTTCTGCAATAGCTGTGGGTACAATTTGGCCAAACTTGGATGGTAATTAAATGTCATTAGACGCCGTTACCGACGCCGCCGCCGCAAGCAAACTCACGAAGGTTGACATCACTTCCTGGAAGAGGTATCGGTACAAATGATTGCGGTGGGAGGATTGGTCAAGAATGGTTGGGTTTGATGGGAACAAAGTTTGAGGACATTCGGAGTTGTTGAACTCGATACTTTTCTAAAGAACCAAACTTCTTTGAAAAACTCGAAATTCTGTAATAAAGGGTGGCCACTCAAGTCGGAAAATCAGGAAAATCGGGAAAAAGTCGGGAATTCGCCAAAATCCGCGAAAAATTGGAAAAAAGTCGGAAATTTATGATTTTTCGACAAAAATCGGAAAAAGTTGGGGATCCCAAGCAAAAAAGCAAAGCAATCCACTTTAACGACCCCCGGGTCTTTTGTGGGCTCTGTTGCAAGTTTCTGCTCATTTCTAGGCGTCCGAAGGTTATGTGTGGTGAGTCACTCAAAACCTCTTTTACGCTAAAGGACCGACGTTTTACTTCCCCATCCGATAGAAGGCGTGGTCAGGCAAATCTCGTCTCGAAAAATGCCACCGGGTCCGTCTGGGATTGAACCCAGGCCATACTGGGGTTTGGAGGCTACCACGCTAACCACTAAACCACCGGACCCGGAATCCCAAGCAAGCATGTTTAAAAATTATTTTCTAATTCTTGAATAATTTTAACATCTTGTAGCATTTTTAAATTAATTTCACTCAATTCGTTTTTAGAATTATTTTTTAAATTTATGGTTTCTTTCAATGTTTTATAAAATAATGCATGATGATGATGGCATGCATTTGGCACTGATTCTTAACAGAAATTTTATAAATTAATTATAAATATAATTATTTGTTTCAATTAATTTAACATTTTACTTTTAATATAAACAAAGCTTATTAAAACCCAATATGCAAACCGAGCTTAATGTCAATGATTATGGCTTGAATATTCAAAAACGATTCCAAATTGAGTTTGGCAGTAGTTTTCTTTGTGTGAAATATTTTTAAATGTTGAACAAAATTCCTTAAGTCAATTCAAAGATTTTTTTTCCAAATGTTTGATTCCCTTCCACTTTTCTGTTAGTATGGGTAAATTACTAAATATAAAGCTTGACTTATCATATCTTGGATATCTTGGAATGGAAATTAAACGGCCAAACAAAATTTAAGAAATTTTGGTATAATATACAAATATGTTAAACGAATTTGTCAAACATTTCGCATAAAATTAATCTCCTAAAACTAGATTTTTCATTTGAAAAGTCAATTATCAAAATTTACAAAATAAGAAAGAGAACATGGTATAGCATTTTTTTTAAACGAATTTCAAGTTGTTTTGAAATTCTTTAATAACTGAAATACTAAATAATAATGTTCGAAGCGTTCTTTGATAAAAAAAATATCCAAAATTTATTAATAATTTTAATTATTAAGCTATCTTCATCTTATTGCAATCTCCTTTTTCATATCGAGTTAGTGCCAAAAACTTTATGTCTGACAATTTTTAAAAATACACATTGAAGTTGTATTTTCAAGCTTTTGGTTATTTTTTTGACTGATCGTTTATGTTTTCTCTCTGAATAAAAAAAAATGAGTGTTTACATTCTTATGTTAAGTAATTTGTACTAAAATTTTTTAATTATGTGTTTTTTTATTTATTCCTAAATTTTGTTGGATGGTCGATATTGAAATTTTTTTCAAATAATGTTTGGTTTGAAATTATTCTGTAGATACAAAATCCCTGGGCTTTGTCATAATGAGTGTCATAGGTTTGATGCTTGTTTGGCAAAGAGTATGATTTGATTCGATGTGGAATTAAAATCGAAGTGTTCAGTATATTGCTGAAGCTTCCATTTTTACATATGGACACAACTTCATGCTGCGAGAACCCACTTTGGCGGAGTCTCAGGGCTTAATCGATGGCCGGTAAGCTGTCATCGAGACAAGGAGGTTCTCCGATAGTGGAAATATCACATTTGTACAATGAACCGCTACATATGTGATTTTTCCCTATCTTAATGTGGGTGTCAGGTTAGGATGCGGGTTTAAAAAAATAGTGTTTGTAGAATTTAGGATTTTAACTATAAATATCAACTTTTTATACTTTGCCTTTAGTTATTTAGGGACAAAATTAGTAACAGTGAATTTAGTAATTCTATCAGAATCGGTGATTTTCATGCAAGTAGCATAAAAACCATTCTGATTTGTCAAAATTTCCATAGAGTCTCGATCAATCAATAGTGAAATGATATCGGACTAAATTCGTTGATCTGTTGAACTAACGGTTGTCGGATTATGATTGTATCGACCATTGTTGCGAATCGAGGATCTACTGGAATTCTGACGAACAAATGGTCGTCTCTTTTTCAATTCACGACTTGTAAAATATCAACTGTTATTTTTTTTTTGTTTTTTAAAAGAAGCCAGACAGGTTTTAAAAGAAACGTTTTTTTTTGGTTAATAATTAAAATGTCGGGGATTTGAGATAAGAGTAGCTTTCGGATAGGTTGCTTTAAATCTTGTATTCAATTCAAGTTAGGTAGTTATCCGCAAATGAATATTTGGACTTATATGAATAATTGAACATTTTGGACTTATGAATAACACACAACTGTGCATTTTCTCTAGAGTCAGATCCATACAGCGTCAGTGTTTATTTGGTCGAAGTGTACTAATTCATTGGCAGATCTGGTTCTAGTTGTAATGTACGACAAGACTACTGACGGACGTGACAGGACGAGGGCCCAGTTTAGAGGTTTCGACATCAACGATGTGCGGCTGGATAACCCACCCAAAAAAAAAAAAAAAAAATTATTCTGTAGCTACAAAATGGCTAGTATTTGAGGTTCTGGAAAAGTCGGGAATTTGAAAAGGGATTTTGGTGATCACTAGGGTGCCCAGAATATGGGACTTTTTCTCAAAACCTCGCTCCACAAGCTGAATATTGTTCCTTGAGCTATTTTAGGAATCTGGGCCAAATATAAGCAAAATCGGTCAACATTTACCCATTGATACTCGAAGGTGAAGTTTGCATGGGAAAAATCGAAAAAACGTATGGAAAACTGAATTTTCTTACGGTTTGGTCTGCACTGTGCGCTTCTTTCATGAAAATGATCCCAAAAGTGAGATTCTCATTGGAAATTTAATGCTCTACAACTTTGTAGAACATACCAAAGCTGTAAAACTCGATCCTGAAAAGTTAATAGCGATTTGAAAAAGTCATTTTTGTATGAAAAACCTTTTTCACTTGTGTTTTCTGGGCACCCTAGTGATCACCCTGGTAAAATCATTAGACTTGGCTTAGAATTGTGCATAAAACACGTGGCCTTCACATCTGAAATTTTCAAGTCAATCCGACAGTTGATCCATTCTTATACGTACTATATAGAATCTAACTAAAGAATGGAGTATTGAATACTTCTAGATAGTACTAAGAATTGTTAAACAAGTATTAAGTATTAAATTCTTAGAAGATTACAATTTTTGAATCATTTTGAATCTTATTCATGCTAGAGATTCTTACTTGGACTTCTTACAAGTATATAGAGTATTGACTCGTTCTTGATCATACTAGAGATTCTTACAAAACAATGTTGTAATATCTAATACTTGTTGTAGTATCAAGAAGATTACAATTTTTGAATCATTTTGAATCTTATTCATGCTAGAGATTCTTACTTGGACTTCTTACAAGTATATAGAGTATTGACTCGTTCTTGATCATACTAGAGATTCTTACAAAACAATGTTGTAATATCTAATACTTGTTGTAGTATCAAGAAGATTACAATTTTTGAATCATTTTGAATCTTATTCATGCTAGAGATTCTTACTTGGACTTCTTACAAGTATATAGAGTATTGACTCGTTCTTGATCATACTAGAGATTCTTACAAAACAATGTTGTAATATCTAATACTTGTTGTAGTATCAAGTATTAGAGCATTCCCAATCAAACCTGAGATTCTGAGACGTGTACCAAGATTTAAATCATCCTTAATCATACTAAAGATTATTACAAATGCACGAAGTATTTAATAATACTAAAACACACTAGGGACTCTTACCAGAATATATTGTGTTGAATCACTCCTAATCATACTAGATATACACCAAAGTATGGAGTATTGGGATACGAGGAAATATTACATGGGATCAGAGAATTGAGTCATTCTTACACAGCAAAAAATCCGATGGAAAAATCGCATGCAAAAGCATGCACATCACCTTCGTCAAAATAAACACATAATATTACACACTGAATGTACATTTTTTGCAAACACAAAACAAAAGTTGCAACCGATGGGATTCAAACCCAGCACCAACAGTAAGGACTGGCGCCTTAGCCCGTTCGGCCATCAGACCGATGAAGAATGGAAAGGATAAACGCATATATGAGCTTGACATTTCGGTCAAGTAGGTTTCCCATACTGATGGGCTACTTATTTCAGGGTGTAAAATCACATAAAATTGCATAAAATAATGCAATATTTATTTTACACCCAGGCCTTTTACACGCAGCTGGATTACTACTTTTTTAGCTGTGTAGACGTACTAGAGAATTTAACTAAACAATGGAGTATTGAATACTTCTAGATAATACTTGGCATTGTTACAAGAGTATCAAGAATTTAATCAATCCTAATTTTCCATGACATCTTATAAGAGTTTCGAGTTTTTAAGCAGTCTCAATCATACTAGAGATTCTTACAAATGTATCAAGAATTTAATGATACCTCAAACTTACACAAACTCACACTTCATAACCTACTAACATGTAGTCTTAACCTCAAAAATCAATACCATATGACCAACGAGGTTCTAAAAATAGAAATGCTTTTCCGATTCATTTCCCACAAGTGAAACCCACGATACCTCCCATTCTGATGATTACAGTCCTGCTGTTACAAGCAGAACGAGGTTCACCACTTTCTTCGAGGTATTGCACTGATAGTCGTCGTCTTATTGATTTTCAATTAGCCGGCGCTTTAGCCTACTTTCGCAGCTACTTCAAGTTTACCATTCACAACAACAACAACAAAAGCCTACCAATCATGCAACATTTTACCGGCATGCAACTTTTGTACTCAGAGTACCGCACCTTCTCCAGCATCTGCAAGCAGAGTGTTGATCGCTCGATCACGATCGATAAATGGACGGGGCTCATCTACTTAGTCGACGACCTTTGAACATCGCGTGGGAATCCTCAGTCCAGCACCAACAAAAAAAATGATACATTTCCAGCAACATCTGCCGGGGGACGACCAACCACATTAGCACCCCCTCACGCGAAGAGCAGGGCGCCTCGTACTAATATGAGAGTCGTAAAAAAATAGCGCGCAATTTCCCTTCACTTTCGGGGGTGGAATTTCGACGCTTAAGTTGTGCTGATCGGTTTAGTTATGATTTTACGAGCTGCGCTCGTCATGTAACTCGACGTCACTTTTTGACAGCAAAACCTTCAACATTTAATCAATCTGACACTTTTTCGGCACTGCATTCAGCCAATTTCGGTAGTTCACGACGTGTGAGCCTAATCGATTTGAGGTGTTTGGGCGGCGTAGCATTTTCAGCGAGCTTCCACAATGCGCGTTAGTCACATCGTGTTGGTTTTAGTTCACTTTTTATTGGAACATCCGTAACAGCGCTAACCAGATGTGGTTATATCAGAATGTGTGGAACTGATTTGCTTAATTGTTAAGTAACTCCTACTCATTAAGAAATGGCGATAAAATTACTCGAAAAATTAACGTCTGAGGAAAACTGAGATAAAAAAATAGATTATTAAAATAGATCAAAAAAGATGGCAACACTGCCAAAAGTTATGAACACTTAAAAGATCTAAAAGATAGATCTGACTGCCAGAATAACATTTTTCAAAATGTTTGATGCGTATTTGAAGAGCTTTTTTGATAAGTTTAATGTTTCACACATTTTGCAACACTGTCCTGAGATATCGTAACTTAAGTGTAATTTTTATAACTTTTTAAAGCCGATTGTCAGACATTTGGTTGAAATGTCAACCTTTTCAACATCGTTAGACAGGTATTTGAAAACCTTTTCTGAGAAATTGTTAAAAAATATGGCAACACGGTCATTTTATGGGAGCAAAACTAATAAATCGGTATTGTTTTTATTTTAATTTTTGTATTTTCGGTACGCCCAAAGAAGCCATTTTGCATTATTAGTTTGTCCATATAAATTTACCCGCTGTCCATACAAAAATGATTAATGAAAATTCGAAAATCTTTTGATGGAATTTTTGATCGATTTGGTGTCTTTGGCAAAGTTGTAGGTATGGATAAGACTGCACTGAAAAAAATGATACACGGTTAAAAATTTTTTTGGTGATTTTTAATTTCACTTTTTGTTACTAAAACATGATTTGCAAAAAAAACCGCATTTTTTTTTATTTTTCTGATATGTTTTAGCGGACATCAATTGCCAACTTTTTTTTATCGTATATCAATTTTTTTCGGTGAAGTTCTTATCCATACCTACAATTTTTCCGAAGACACCAAAGCGATCAAAAAAATCCTTCAAAAGATACAGATTTTTAAATTTTCATGTATCATTTTTGTATGGACAGCTGCCAAATTTGTACGGAAAATTATATGGACAAACTAATGGTGCAAAATGACTTCTTTGGGCATACCAAAGGCACCAAAAAAGTTTCAGCCGGATTAAAATATACAAAAATATCGAATGATCGAAATCTCAGAGAATTGCTCATGGATCAAAAGTCTATAAAACTAGAGTAAAGAATTAAGGGCTTCAATTTCTGCATAATTCGTGTTTTTAAGCTTAGCTATTCGATTGCTAGAAAAAGACCGGCCCGTGGCTTAATGGCTACGGCTCCCGCCTCATAAGCGGAAGGTTCCGGGTTCGATTCCCGACCGGTCTCCTTGAAATTATTCGACTATAATTGAACTTTGAATATGAACAAAAAACGCATGGAATCAGGTGGGGTTCGAACTCACACCTTTGGATTGGTAGTCAGATGCTCTAGCCACTCGGCCACCGAGGGGTTGACGCCACTTGAGTGAATTAATCCGTAGTGGTGAAATAATGTCACAAGGTCATTTACTATATAATACAACAATCCCTTTCCCAACGATTCCCCTACACACACTACACACCATATTCTATAAATAACTCGAAGTGGTTGGTACGGTATGTCCTCACTTCTTCTTCTTCCCCTGATGATTCCATGAAATGTGGGTTCCGTTCATAGAATCTGTCTCTTGCGGTTAATGCAACGCAGTAGGCCGGGCCGCTTTAGTGAGTGTAATACAATTCGGGGGTTCTCGAAAGTACTGCAATCATTAATAATGACAAGAAAGAACTTGAGGCGTAATCTAACCATAAGTTCTTCCCGGATGCTTTCTTCGGACTGGCTGCGCTTGTGTTCGATTAGATAGATTAGATTAGATTAGATTAGCTATTCGATTGCTAGAAATATTCTAAATTAATCAAAAAGAAAGAATTCTGGTAAAATTTGGTAAACAATGTTTCAGGTTGTTCGTAGTTATTAAGCAACTAAATAAATATCAAATTATATCTTAAAATAATTCAAATGTAAACACGATTTCTAATCCGTCCAAATCAGACGTAAGCCACAACTATTGTTAACGCAGACGCACCCATATCTGAGAAAATCCTTCACGAAAACCTCCCAAACCACTAAAACTACCCTGGAACATGACGCACATTTGTTGCGCAGCAAAAAGTGCTCCATTTTCAGCCCACAATTTACTCGTTTGACGTTTTACGCTAATCCGACCCCGAATGACCAACGACTTAGTACATCGTAACGCTTAAAATATCCCTAATAAATTCATTGCTTTGCGCTGCGCGGCTGTCGAAATTGTTAAAAGTACACCCCCGATTCAATGATGAAGAGGTTTTCCCACGCATTTTCACACCTTTCCACGCGGCGCTTTGAGTAGCTGTCGATTTTCCGAGCGAGACGTTTAAAATCTCATTAAACTTGGGCAAACTTTGACAGGGCTGGCTCATATATACTTAAATAGTAGCATCGTGTCGGATCACTTGTTGGGTTGTGCAACCCCGTCGTGGGACAAACTGGCCCAGTTTTTCGATTGTTGGGTCGGCGGTCATCGGTTGAGAGCTTACTGTGTTTGGGCGGGTTTTCCACCGCGCACAGTGGGGTAATTTTGGGCGAAATTTGGATATTTCAACGAATCATCTTTGCGGTTAACTTTGCACAGTGGGGCTGGCCAATGTTGGCAATGATGTTGTTAGATATTGACTCAGCGTTCTACATGATGCTTTCAGGCGAGTCTAGGGGCAATGGCCAGCCCTACTGCGTAAAGTTTACCGAAAATATGAGTCGTTGAACGCTGAGGATTCGATTTTAAGAAATTTTGTATTTTTTTTTAAATAAAAATTATGACCTGTCCAACTGTTTTAAACCCTCACCGCTCTTTAGGGTGTTTACCCGACTGAGAGTCCGGCGACTCATAATGAATGGACGAAAGTGGAAAAACCTTCAACGGAGGTCGCCGTCTCGAAGGCTGGCTTCTCTTTCGAGGCTAATTAGCAACCATTTTTCCCGCAACCGAGCGCGCGCTAATGGTTGCATTATATTCAAAGTGGAATCTGCCCAAAAAAAGCAGAGGCTTTCGGGTGTTGGTAATTGAAAATGTTATAATTTATTGCTACAGCGCGACTCGCATAGCTGGCAGCGCATTCCCACAACGAGCTCGGACAGTCGGAAACTGTCATCGTGTAGCGAAATTTGAGTCCACTCTGGGTACGGCACAACAATCGGTTGAATTTATGAACGAGCATTGTTCGGCTGCTGCGGGTTGTCAGGAAAAAAAAGGTTGAGCTGGAATTGCACCTGCAGCATAACTGCTCCAGATGTCTTTCACTTGTATTACCGTTTTATTTTTGTCTGGTTGAGCACGATGTTCCGACTTGTAAAATTCAAATTAAATTAGCTGGTCTCGTTAGCATCGTGGCTTTCAGAAGAAAGCCGCGCGACTTTCTACCAGTTGGATTCTGGTTTATTGTTTGCGAAATTGGCAGAAATAAAGCGGTGAATTTATGATTCTTTGGGGAAATTAAGATTAAGCGCCTGATAGCAATCTAGACATTAGTTATTCGGGTGGAAATTTTCGCCAATTTAAATTTACAGTTATTCAAATTATAAATGAAGTAAAAGTAGATTATTTGGATGGTTCCGACCAACGCACGCTTACACAAATTTAGCGCGCAAAATGACATATCACGCCTTGTCACCAATACATCTTTACTTTTGGCGCGTCGTGCTGAGCAAAATGTTAAGGGTACACATCACCCAAAGAAATTTTTCTCTTTTTCTTCCAAAATTTGAGAAATATTTCAAAAATAGTTTAACCTGCCCTGAGACATATTGCTCCATTGCAATTAAAAATCCAAATTCCAAAGCAAACTTAATCTTCATTAAAAATCCTAAAACCAAAAAAAAAGGTTTCCATTGGGGCATTAAATTAAGTAGCCACCACCATCATCTGGGAACGAACCATCAGCCCAACGCCATCTTCTGCCAGTTTGAAGGTGCCTATTTAATTGGATTAAGTCCATCACTCAAAGTCGCACAGCAGCAGCAGCAGTAGTGTCACTTCCAAGGCGGTTTGTTTACATTTCGTTTGTTTTGATTTCGCACGCGCCGCGTCGTCTGCGATAAGTTAATGGCTGATGTCACGCAAGAATTAATCTTGGTTTTTTGTGGACATGACGATTTTTTTTAGGAAAGTTGTACTTGGTTGAAACAATGCACCACTGAATGAGTTACGATTTATTTAGGTTTTTGTGCTTTATCCGAATTGTGGGTGGAACTTTAATGTGTCCATTATATGGAAAATTGGAGCTAAATGTGCGTGATTCTGCACAGTTTAGCGGAGAGGTGTTAACGCACTTATCACTAAATAAAACTGGAGCGAGCGATATGGTTTTAGAACCGGATTGCATATATCTTGAAAATATTTTTTTTTATGTGGCATTGTTTTGGATTTTTTAATTTCCACCGATATCTCAATTATTTTTTTGGTATTTAAAGTTTTAGCTTTTTTAAGTTAATTAAATCTAGTTCTCTACAATAATTATCCTTTTTAAACATCTATAATTAAATACCTTGATGATCTTGTAAGATACCTTTCCTCAGCAATTACTTTATTACCGATTAGTCACACACGTTGTGCTCTCATTACGAGCATCGCACACCGCTCAATTTCCCCGGTGAGCTTTAAATTTGGTTATAAAATTATCCACAACCCCTTTCACTCTGGCAACACTGCCAAAAACTCACTCTCAGTTCTCCCCGCTCAAATTATCCAACTCCTCAGCAGTGCTTTCCAGCTGCAATTGCAATTCTCCAATTCTCACTCTCTCCTTCTCTCTGGGTCTGTGCAATTGCACCATGCTTTCCATGTTTTGATCCATTCCTTCGCGGCTCAAAACTTCCGCTGCTCAATTTGAATGCTGTTGTTGTTATGCTTGAGCATCACACCGTGGGATAAAGCCTCCTCTTCTGCTCTTCTGGAGAGACCCACTGAAGACTTCGTCTGACTCAGCGGTGGCTCCACTGGTTTGGCGGCGTCAGTCTTGGCGCACCAACCCAAGCCGGCGGTCGCGGTTTTGAGCAGTCGCGGTTTTTTTGTTTTTGTTGTTGTTTCAGTTTGTTTTGTTTACGCGATTAATTGATGTTGGATATCTTGATGGAAATTGCTTGGAATATGAATGGAGTTGCAGCTGCTGGAGTGATAATTTGATCTTATCATAATTCAGTGTTTATTTTGAACGATCGATGACAACACTTTTTAGCAAACTTAAATATTGATCGTACATTAAAATTTAAATTTGCTTCAAAATGTTGATCAACGTTCAAAATACTTATGCTGAAATAACAAAAAATATACAGTGAATATTTAGCTTAAAATGATCCTTAAAACTTTTGTGTAATGGATTATATTATGGACTGTTGAAAAAACAAGTGAAAAATATGTGAACTTATGAGAAGAGAGTGCCACCAGGGTACAAACAAATTCTTTGAAGTTTTATTTGTGTTTGTAACCAATTAATGCAAAATGAGTGAAGGATTATTCGAACATTCTAACATGGTTGAAGCCAAGTTTGTTCAATCGATTAGCAACATGGAATATTTTATAACCAGTTGAGTATTATTTTCTTCGTTACTCTAAACTAACATCTAACGTAAGATTAGTTACATTAATTTGACATCATTTTAAGCTACTTTAACATTTATCTAACTCTTTAAATAATGTTATTTTCAAAATCCCTTTAATTGCTAACAAAATTATCCACTTTTTTAACTTATTATTAACAGAAAACTGAAGCAATTAAACATTTACAAGACAAGCTTTTTACTAAACAATAATTAAATTTAAATAGCCCGGTAAAGGGTGATTGCTTTTGTAGCATAGATTTATATATTGTGCATGAGAAACCAGAAGTTAACAAATATTTTTCAAAATATAATTCTGCGTAAATCGGCTCAAAAATGTCGATCGACATTTTTAAGCAATTCAATTTACAAAACTTTTAACTTTTTATTTTATTGAAAAAGTAAAAATCCTTTAATATATTTTGTTATTGAGTAGTTCTCCACGTTTTCAAAAAATCAACTTTTTGTATTTTATGATCTGGATTGAACTTTGTCCATGCATTTCCTATTTCAAAAAGCCATTTTGCATCATTAGTTTTTACATTCAAGGTTCCATACCATTTTGCGGACTGTGTGTGTATTTTGACAACGGATTTCGCTGATCGATTTGGAGTCTTCGGCAAAGTTGTAGGTTATGATTATAGCCGTAACAAGGACTTTAAAAAAAACCGATTTTTTTTTTTTGACTTTTTACCACTACAGATTAAATTCCCAAAATGGTGCAAAATCTGATACCAAAGACATGATTTATTAAAAATAAAATTATTTTTTGGAGAAAAAAAAATTAAAAAAAAATCCAAATTATTGTCAAACAAATTTTAAAAATAAGATGCAAAATTAATCGAGATGCAAACCAATAAAAAATTATTTTTTTTTATATGGTGCGCCGTTTTCAAGTTATAGTCATTTTAAGGTGAACTTTTTTGTAAAATGTTCAGTTTTTTGCCATTTAAAAAAAAACTTAAATAAAGTGTCATCTAACTAGCTTCCATTGTTCTAATCGCGATATATCGGAAACAATTGATTTGGTTTTCTATGTTAAAAAAATAAACTTCTGAGATTTTTTCTGTTCTTCTCTAAATCATTAATTTTTGAAATTAAAATATCCAGCCCAATACTTGAAACAGAGGCGACTCGTCCACCTGTTCAACCTGTTCATTGAACAGGTAGCCGATTTCAAGCGGATATTTTTTTTATTTAAGTACCGCGGTGCTTTTTCAACCAGCAACATACAATTACAATTTTTGTTTGAATATACGTTAACAAAATCGACGCCCTATGTTCAGCAGCGCTGCATGCACCAAAAAAGCATTGGCCCGCCACCCTTTACTCTTTACCTCTCTTTACAACCCACCAATACTAAAGCGAGCAGGCCTGGCGGGCCACGCGCAAATGCTCGTCGCGTTCACACCGACCCTCTGAACGTCGGGGAAAAAATCTCCATACGGAAAAAATTCAACACATGTAAAGAGCTTCCTATTCATACGCAGCGGCATTATCGATGTGTTGGTAAATCTGGTTCAATCTGAGAGCGTGAACTGACAGCATTTTTGGGAGAGAGCGAAATGCCACCCCCAGGCCCCAGCTGACTTAGCTCGCTCAGCTCTGCAGGGAGCTGCTTGCAAAAGGTAAACAAGCCAGCGCGTTGACAGCACGTTGAGAGCATGAATAAATGAGAGAGCGCGAGAGCACCACAGATATTGCTCTATATTTGGCGCACTTTTAGGCATCAGGCTGTTTTGCGCAGACTGGTGATGGCTTGTTTTAAAACTGGAATGTTCAACTGCGCGCGTTGAACCTCTTCGATCTTCTTGGTTACTAGTGGATTCTTGCTCTACTGGAAAGTGATGTATTGTTAAGTTTAGATAGTGTAATTGATAGATTGAATTGAAACAATTGAAACAAAAAAGTACTGTGTTTTTTTCCAGACTCGGGACACATGAGAAGAATTATGACAGTAGATTCAACCATGATCGTTATTTTATTTTCAGGATGGTTGTATTTAAAGCGGATGCAGTCCTAAAAAGTTTAAGATTTGATGCCATTAAATGCTCCAAAAACGACTGTGTTTATTCAGACTGTTGGTCCGGTTCACTCTAGTTGAATATATTATTATCATATATTGTAGCATGAATTTGTTCTGAAAACTTTTTTTTTGCAATTCCGTCGTGAAACTACTTACTTTTCCTGTCATTCTTGAACGATGAAATAGCCTACTTTTCTGTACCAATAATAACAGAATCGAATAGCAACACTTTTCAAAATAAATGCTGAAAAGTTCTACTTTTCAGCACTGAAATGGGTGCTGAAAAAATGAACTTTTCAGCACTTGTTTCGAAAAGTAACACTTTTCAACATTTTTTTGATTTAAACGATTTATTGACAAAATACATGAAAATTTGACTTAAAATTTCACTCAATGAGTGTTTTTCGGAATTGCAAAAAATGTTGTATGGAACTCGTTGCAAAACTTGATTTTTTCAGCACTCTTCGTATTTATCCAACTCGGTGAACCTTGTTGGATAAATGTACGACTCGTGCTGAAAAAATCCTCTTTTTGCAACTTGTTGCATAAACTACTATTTCACTGATGCTAAAAACAAATATTTTCATTATCTCGGATTCATGTCAATATAGTTTTGTTTTTAACAATCAGAAGCCCTTCTTTTTATTCAGAAATTGAATTCCAAAACCATGAGGACATAACAGTGAGTAAATTCAATTCTCTAAAAAAATTGACAAAGGATCAAAAGCGATACGACATGGTTCTAAAAAGTATAAAGTAAAATGTCAATTTAATTTTTAAATAGTAACCAAGTTAGCTCAATATTAGTTGGGCCTAAAAAAGCCCAATAAACAGTTTTCCTTTGTGAAGGATGTGGTATTTTTTCTGAACATCCTGATGAATAGTTTTGAAATTTAGTACAATATTCAATAACTTCCCTTGAATTTCGATAAGGATGGCAGAGCGATTGCTCTATTTTTCCACATTCGCCACACTAATGATTAAGTCTTAAAAATACATTTTAACGAGATAAAAAAGTTGTAATCATACGTGTATTAATTATTTGCATAAACAGAAAATTATAAAAGTATAAAAATAATAAAACGTAAAAATAAAAGCCATTGGAAAGAAAAAAAGCTTCAAAAACATTTTTTTACATTAAAATTCCAAAATTTACTACGATCTATAATCAATATTTATTAAAAACAACATTGTTACCGGGTCGACTTCAAGCACGAAGTCAAATCATCCAAAAGAGTTGAACCAGCCTCCGGCTTAAAAAATTCTATAATAAAGAATAAAAAAAAATTAACATTGAACAGGTACTACATTCGGGCACGAGTCGCCTCTGACTTGAAAATATCCAAAATAAGTGGTTTAAGCACTTTCAAAAGGTTACTCTTGATTCCAAAAAGTCAATTATTTTATTTGAAAAGAAACTCAGGAAACAGCAATAAACAATCAAATTGTTGATCCAAAGTAAAACAAAAATAGGGAATTTTCTCAGCTTTTCAAAAAAATGTTTTTGCAGGGTATCATGAAGTATTTTTAAATTGCATAAAAAAAGCTGAACATTTTCCGAAAAAAATCATCTAATGCCTTATTACTTGAAAACGGTGCGCTTCATAAAAAAAATGTTCAAGTCAGTTTTGGTTGCAAATTTGATTTTGCATATAAAATACAAGCCTTACCAAGCCCCCTTATGTAAAATTTAATTTCTGTGTGATAGTTTGATAAAAAAAATTATTCAAAAAAAATAATTGATGGTTTGTATGTCAAAGTCCTTTTTCGAATAAAAGCACAGATTTAAAGAAAAAAATTGTTTTGGCAAATTTCAAAAAGTATTAAAAGTATTTGACATTAAAAAAAACAAAACAAAAATCGTTCATTTATCTCATTGAAGTTTTTGGGAGCCCACACCTAAATTAAAAGTGTATTTTTACTCACCTTTACTTGATTATGTTTTTATATAAAAATAATATTAAAATTTGTTGTATAAATATTTGAAACAATACTTTCAAACAAATCAACCATTTTCAACTCACCCAAATTTGTTTACGCAAACCCCTTTTCATTCACACTATCACCGCGCCGGGACCAATTTCACAATTCATACCCAACCGTCAATATTATCTGATCTCTGCGGCTGCTGCTCGCAAACGGTTATTTTCTATATCAAATTATTCCCCCCCTTGCTTACGAAATAATTATTCACCTGATTTTGCCAGCTTTTCGTGGCATACCTTAACACTGCTGTTCAGCTGCTCAATGTATCATTGTTTACATCAATTTCCCTTCAAATTTTGATAATCTTCGCACGGCGAAACAACCCTCGCATGTAACCCCATAACCATCCAAAGTGGCGGTTGTGGGGTTTTGAGAGCGCATTGCAATTAATTTGACTTTCTTTCTCGTTTGGTATAAGATTTGATTTGAGTGTCACCCCCTTTATCAAATGTTTTTTTTTTATTCTTTATTTTGATTTATTTTCTCTTTTTTTAAGTTTAATGCACACTTTAGAGTTAATACAAATAGACGTAATTCTACGATTTCAAAGTTCAATGATCAAATTCTGTAAAACGCAGCAAAAAAAATCTCAAGGAAGCATGTAAACTTTTAAGTTCGTGGGAAAATTACGTCCATTTGTCCGATGGCGTCATTTACGACCGCACTTTGCAGAAATCTCAACCGTTCAAAACGTCTCAATTTAAGTCCATTGAAGTGCTCTTTAGACGATCAATTAAGTGGGGGAAGGCACCTGAAAATGCTCTACTTTGTGCAAACACAACCCTCAACAGGTGCGAAAATGTGCGGCGGCCCGCGTAGATCGTGAACAATTATCCGGATCGGCTTCAGGTCATAACTAGAGGGGCTTGTTGGCGCGATCTCGCGGACTTTTTTGTATGCAAATTATTTGCGCGCGCGAAGAAATGATGAAATCAGTGGAACTGGCGCGGAAATTACACGACTCGGTATGATAGAAACTGCCGACAACCACCGACTACTACTGCTTCGAAAGTGCCTTCGATAACGCAAGTTACGCACAACAATCGCTCTGCCTTTGCGGGGAGATCATGAGTGATACCGTCTCGCCCTCGACGGGGCCAGAAGCGAATCGATCTCCGTCCTCCGACTACGAGGTGTTTGATTTTGAGGACTTTGACGGGGATTATCCGTACCAGAGGATCCCGCAGAACGGAAGCTTCCAGGACGAGGAGGACGATGAAGAGGAGGACGGAATTGGAACCCCGCTGAATCTGGAACTAGCTCAACTACTTAATCAAGGAATTGTGTCCAAAGCGAAAGCCAACTTTGGAATTTCGAAGAATAT
Source organism: Culex pipiens pallens (assembly GCF_016801865.2). Taxonomy (NCBI): domain Eukaryota; kingdom Metazoa; phylum Arthropoda; class Insecta; order Diptera; family Culicidae; genus Culex; species Culex pipiens. Next base: position 44,946,119 of record NC_068938.1, read on the forward strand.
TGAAACCTTAGAAAAAAGTACCGTAGAGCTATCGGAATCGACCAGTAGTCCGAAGCGAAAACCTAAGGAATCGCCGAGTACTTCGTCCTCGTACAAGCGCGATCCGGATCTGTACCTTAGACGTAACGATGACGACGACAGTTCCGGCAACGAAGGGGAAGTTGACTTCGTCAACGTCCCTAGACGGGACGAAGCGGTCTTCGAGAACGGTTCCACCGAGCAGTCCCCCCTGTTCGCCAACGGACCATTCCGGTACACCGAACCGACCACATCGTTCCACTCGGCGTTCGGCTACGACAACGAGCAGATGATGTTCGAAGGTATTTCGTAGAAGAGTTTGCTCTGTAGATGTGCGCGCGTGCTTCAACCTTTACTTTTTTCCGTTGCAAGAGCTTCTTTCCGTAGATTTTTATTAGTTTCGACCCCTCATCAGCCCAACCCCGTTGGGGTGGACCTCAACATATCCGACCCCGAAACGCCCCCCCTGACAAGCTTTCCAACTGCGGGGTCATCCAGCTGGGATCAAGCTTGGCGGTCAATGCTCAAGCGAAAAACCCCATTTCCTCCAGCGAAATTGATTATTTCAAGTCGTCGGAATGCAACGGAAAGCTCCACCTTCTCTGTGGCTGTGAGAAGCCTTAAACCCCGGTTCGAACGGTACTACCTCTCCAACTCTATGCAAAAAGATGTAGGTTACAGCGCCAGGTTTGACGTGACACTTCAATTGAAACCTTATCGATTGGCCAAGGCGAGAGCGTCCGGGGCCTGAAACATGATAAATTGTCCGTTTATTTATGTTTTTCCTCGGCTGCAGCAGCGTGTTGGCTGCAGAGATGGTCGAGGATCGTCTTCGTAGAGTCAGTATTGTACCGCTATCGAGCAGACGGTCTTGTGGAAGAAACGGGGAAGGGGGAGTTGTTGATGTGTATATCAATCAATTTTCCATGATCGATCGTAAATGGTCATGGTTTTTCTTGGATGGCACACAGATGGATTTCCAGTTTCTTTTTTTTACTAGCTGGAAAATAGGTTTATTGCCTTCGGGGTGGTTTGAAAGGTGATTGAAGGAAGACATTGAACTTGAAGAGTTTGTGCAGGAATTTGTTGAAAATTAGGTGTTTTTTTTCAAAACTATTTTGTCTTTGATATTCTCCGTTTTTTAATTTCAAAAGTGTTGCCAATTCTGATTCAATTTGCGGTATAATGACATGTTCAAAATATTTATTTTACCGAACACACGAAATTGATTATGATGTCTAATGAATCTTTGAAGGCATATTACTCAAATTCTCAAATAATGCTTATAAACGGACCTAACTCCATTATAACAAGGCGTCGTAAGAGAAAAAAAAATATATCGTTTGATTTGAAAAAAAATATAGCTTAAACATTTTTAACATTTTGTTAAAAAGTGTTCAAATTCAAACTTTAAGGAAATTTTTATTTAAAGAAATATACAAAACTTTAAAATTAACTAAAAAAGGAGAAATAAGAAGACATTTTCTGATCCAAATTGCTAGATGGTGCTAAGTCTTGTTCATGAGATATGATTTTTTGAAAAAAATAGAGGTTTTTTAATGGAGAATATCAAAAATCTGAACAAAAAAATTACCATAAATATTTTACGATTTTCGATAAAAGTTTTATACCATTTTCAAGTTAAAGCTTCTACATTTTTTTAATTTTTAGGTTTTTTGAGTTTAAAAAATAATTCTTGAAATAATAGTATCTCCGAAAAAAATATTTTTGAAAAGATTAGAAAATGTATAAGTCCGTTCTCAACTGGCGATACATAAGTATTGAAACTTTTGCGAAATTTTCTGATCTCTTCAATAAAAATCTAAAAATAAAAGCATATTTTTTGAAAAGGTCTAAAACTAGATTATTTTCCTTATCGTTATTAGGGGTGACATTGAGTGTGGGGGTGAGATGACCCAATCTCAAGACCCAAGACTCAATTTCACCCCTGATGACGGTATTTCATATTTTAGACCGAAATATTTTTTTTTGCGAATTTTTGTTAGGCCTCATGAGGCTCTACCTCAGAAACTAATTGCTCGATTTTCAAGTTTCTAGAGAGAATTATAGAGCTATAAAGAATTTTCTAAGCTTCTCAATAATGTTATTTTAAGAGATGATTTTCTTTCAAAAAAATATTGTTTCAACTCAAAAAACCAAAAAACAAAAATGTATGCCTTAAAAAAATAGTAATTTTGTTTTTCGATTGTAAATTTAATATTCGTTTAAAAAATATTTTAAGGTAATTTTTTTGTCCACATTTTCGTGAATTCATATGTCCTAATTCGAACCTAATTCAGAACCAGAACAGATGGATTACTTTTTTTTATTGCTGTGTGGGTGTAAAATGTAATTTTACACGCAAAAATATGTAGCCCATCAGTATGGAAAACCTACTTGATCGAAATGTCAAGCCTAGTTTGGATAGCCGTGCGGGCTAGGGCGCAGTCCTCTCCGTAAGTGCTGGGTTTATTCCCGTAAATCTGAATGTTTTTGGTTAGCAACAAAGTTCTGCATTCAGTGTGTAATATTACATGGCTTTTCTCACAAAGTTAATGTACATGATTTGCATGTAATTTTACCATAGGATTTATTGCAGTGCAATTTCATACTGCAAATTGCCCTTGACGTCCATGAGAACCTCAAAATTACTTTCCAACCGGAAACCCCCTAATGTGAGACTTCCTCCGCCAGAGTTCACTTCAGAATCCGCAACAAAAACGAGCGACCCTCAGTGCGATTCGCCACACCAAAATGACTTTTCCACGTGAGCCAATTTTCGCACCCTTGCATGAGTGCAAGTGCCCAAAGGGTAACCTTTTCTTCCCGTGGTCAAGACCCCACGTAATTCGATCGACGACCACCAACCAACCGCAATCGGTCAGCAGGGGAGGGCGCAGGTCAGATCGCATGGGGTCCAAGTCACGTTCGGGGAAAGAAAGCGATCTTGGCCACGCAAATAAGTATGAGGGTTTTTAAGTTTAGTAGTAAAAACGTGATCTTGATCGAATCGCTGGCGTGGAAAGCAATCAGCTGGGGCCTGTCAAAAGCGGCGACAGCCTAATGGAACTGCAAGAAATTAATCGAAGCGAACGTCGATGAATTCTGCAAAACATAAATCCCGCTAAATTCCTGAACTTGGTTTGCGGGACTCCCGTCCACTTGTTCAACCCTCGATTGCATAACATTGCTCGTAAAAAGTCAAACAAGTTCCAGTACACCACCCTTCGGGAAGGATTGAATCGCCCAGCCATGTAGGTGTGCCGCTGTAGGGCCGCAGCATCGAATAAAAACTGGAGCCCCCTTTTTCCGCGAACCAAGTCTCGGGTTCCGTTCCGTGGGAACACCGGGCCAAGCCAGACTCAGACCCGGAGCGAAAGTAAAAGTAGTAAATTCTGCGGTGATATTTGGTTCGTGCGATTCAATCAGAAGGAACCCATGCAACCTGCGCGCCAAAGCCAAAGCCACTTTGCCAAGGTTTACGGATACTTTACGGTACAACAGCAATTTCATAACGAGCGAGATTGAATCTTCGTCGCGGCGCCGCCGCTCCGCAATCTGCGCGTTAAGGTTGATTTACGAGTGCATCTTTATTTTTGCGCTGTGTGCGAAAGTTAAGTGCCTTCTGACTTGTGAAGGGATTCTGTGGGACAAGCTTATGGAATTGAAAGGGAATCTCATCGAGACCTCGCCGTTGATTGGTTTTGGACAATCTTGTACCTGTAATCAAAAATTCGTTCAGTTAACATTTTTACTGGTTTGATGAATCTGATATCGAAACAACTTCAAAGCCCTTTTTGCTACTAATGAGCAACTGTACCGCTTTGTAACTCATGTAGACCGGAATACAATAAAACGCTGGGAAAGTTCTTAAACTGAGGAAATTTAAAAGACTCCGCAATGAAACAGAACAAGATGAAAAACAAAACAAAGTAATTAGGTTGAACACTGGCCGACACCGCCAACGAGCTTGAACCAACCAAGTTCTGAGAACTAATTGAATGACTAGGAGAAAAATGGTAGCGATTCGGAAAAGGAAAAATAATTAGATGAAATGCAGCTCGGAATCAGATGCAGCGCACTTCGGAAGCTGTTTTTATTCTTTTTTTTTATGAGCATGAACTTGATAATTAAAAAGATTTGCTTGAAGATGAACAATTTGGGTTCTTCACAGTCGAGATGCCCTTCTCTCGCCAGTTAGATAACCCAAATCGATCGATTTTTCAATTGTCGATTTCCTAACGACATTTTCGGCTTGTATAATTGCTAAAATTGTATCCATTTCCAACCCTTCTAGAGTGATGTAACACTGCGATCGTTTTGCCTCGTGCAGGAAATTTAAACTGATTTGGCCCCAAAAACGACTCTCTTGTAGCAGTGCGCTCGGAGAGAAAGATAATCGTCGAGGAAACCTTATAATATAATGGCAGCGCATCCATTTGAAGCTTAACAGTGTTTATCCTGGCACTTGGCCCTACGGCAGTGTGTTGAAAATAGAGGGAAAAGGGAGCTGCATTTTGTGTAAAAATCGATAATTGATAACTTGTTTGAATTTGAAATTGACCCAATTTTGGTCGGAAATAAAAAAATAAAATAAATAAAACGTTCAAATTTATTTGTTCTTCAACATTCTTCTTCATTTTGTTCACTCATACAAGTCTTCATACAGTTTTGGCAGCTGTCAATGATACGTAAATATTCGAAAATCTGTTTCTTTTGAAGGAATTTTCTTATCGATTTAGTGTCTTTGGCAAAGTAGGTATTGATGAGGACTCAATTTGTTAACCCTCTACTGGCCAAATTTTTTTTCAATTTTTTTTTTATTTTTCCCGTTTCAGGAAGTCATTTTGAGCAATTTTTGTTCTACGAAAACTTTATTTCTCTTTTTTTATATTTTTCTTGTTTCACATTTAGTATTTTAATTTGCATTAATCTTGTTTATTTTATGTTTGTTTCTGATATTAGTTGGCTTACTCTACGACCTCCTATCATTACCTTTTGCCTAACTAGTTTTTTTCATGTTTTTACAGTCATTTTTGAAATTTTTTGCTTGTTTTTCACATTCTCTGCTATAGAACAATACCATTATTATTTAAATTGTATAAAATGCTTAGAGGCATAGTCTGGTACAATAAAAAAATACTGCATACTTATTTTCACATAATTTATAGGAAATGTTAGTAAGAAACACAGCCAAAGTTGACCCCAGAAAATGAGACATTTACAAAAACATTGGAAAAGTCACATAAAACAATGCCCGATGCTTTTTTTAAAGATCATAATTTGGTTGAAAATTGATTTTTGACGAATTTTTGGATCGAATCCCGCCAATAGGCAGGGTTGAGTTGTAAAGGGTTAATTAATTTAATTTTTTTTTTCAAAAATATTTTTTCCCTTTTTTTTTTTTTTTTTTTTTTTTTTTTTTTTTTTTTTTTTTTTTTTTATTTTTTTTTTTTTTTTTTTTTTACTTTTTGATCAGTAGTGCGGTGCCTGTGTGGACGCGCAGTCCTGTTTTTTCGTGTTATTTTCCGTCTCTTTTGTGTCGCTGTTCGAGTGCATGGGGTGATTGGCTATTATAATTAAATAATGGCATCAGTAGTGCGGTGCCTGTGTGGACGCGCAGTCCTGTTTTTTTTTTTTCGTGTTATTTTCCGTCTCTTTTGTGTCGCTGTTCGAGTGCATTGGGTGATTGGCTATTATAATTTAATAATGGCATCAGTAATGCGGTGCCTGTGTGGACGCGCAGTCCTGTTTTTTTTTTTCGTGTTATTTTCCGTCTCTTTTGTGTCGCTGTTCGAGTGCATGGGGTGATTGGCTATTATAATTAAATAATGGCATCAGTAGTGTGGTGCTTTTCGGGACGCGCAGTTCTGTTTTTTTACCTTCTTTTTTTTTTCATTGTTTTTTTCCACTCGCGTTCGTTGGCCGATGAGTTTTTTTGTGTTGTTCTCTATTTATAGTTTTCTATAAAAACGTACCTATTTTTTTTTGAGACTAGCAAGTCGTATTGCTGGATTAAGACCTTTCTATATCATTTCAATAATCATTTCAATAAATGAAGCCCTTCCTACATCACCGTTGATCGGAAGGCACGCCGACGGAGAATTTCTGGAGAATCGCGGTCGAATTAATACTATATTTAAATCCCTAGATAGCTATCTTTCCGCAGCCGGCTGCCTAAGATTTTTAAAATTTCAACCGATAAACAAATTGCTTATGGTCGCATCACCTACCACAGTGAATCCTGACCTCATACCCATCTTACTAACCCCTCAAAACTCATGTGATACTTTGTCGGAGACGCAGTCGATTTGGCGGTCCCATCACTCAAGTATCGGACTAACATTCCCATCCACTTCCCCGTGTCTTACCTCTGGTCGTGGCCGGCGTCGGTATTGATCAGCATGATAGGGACCTTTGAAAATTGCGAAGGGGTGATGATTGGTTCCTACTTTTCATCTGTGGTCCACGGAGCAATGTTTGGGGGTCCTGGTCAATAACGAAGTAGCAGCTACGGGTAGACACCAATGCTATGCTATGCTATATCCCTATTTTTTACTTTTTGTAATTTTTTAATATGTTTTGTAATTTTTCTCCCCGCAATTATGAGCCATAAAAAAACACGGACAAAAATTTTGACACAAGGTTTTTTGAAAAAAATAGAAATCTATCCCAAATATTTTTTTAGACTACAGTTATTAATGTGAGTTTGCAATTGCACTTTACAGAAATTTTTATCAAGTGCTACGTTTTCGAGATATGGCCACTTAAAACATGATTTTTTTGAATATTGAAAAATATTTTTTTCGAACAGTTCAGAAAATCTGGTTTAAGAATCATTCAATATTACGCCCATTTGAAATGTTAGTCTTGATTCCAAAATTTTTTAAAATATTTTGACAAAAGATCAAAAAAGTCAATAATATCTGAAATATTAAATTTTCAGCATTATTTAACTACAAATATTTACTTAAAATTAAAATTAAGGTGGTAATATCTCGAAAACGGTGCACTTAATCCAAATTTCTGTAAAGTACTTTATGATTGCAAATTTGATTTTCTCCCAAAAAAAAATGGATTAAATTTCTTTGTTTTTACAAAAAACATTATAAATCAGAACTCTGCGGCAATAATTATAACTTTGCCGAAGACGCCAAATCGATAGTAAATTTCCTTCAGAACATACAGATTTCGAAAATTAACGTACCATTTTTTATGGAAAGCTGAAAAATTGTATGTAGACTTGTATGGGTTCAGTGACACGGGAAGGCTTGGTCATAGGGAAGGCCCCCAAAAAGTTTGAACCAAATAAAAAATGCAAATAAAATCAATTTCCGGAATTTCAGGAGATTTTTTGTTTTTTTAGTTTCTTTATTTTCTTTATTTTCTTTAGTTTCTTTTTTTTTCTTTAGTTTCTTTAGTTTCTTTAGTTTCTTTAGTTTCTTTAGTTTCTTTAGTTTCTTTAGTTTCTTTAGTTTCTTTAGTTTCTTTAGTTTCTTTAGTTTCTTTAGTTTCTTTAGTTTCTTTAGTTTCTTTAGTTTCTTTAGTTTCTTTAGTTTCTTTAGTTTCTTTATTTTCTTTAGTTTCTTTAGTTTCTTTAGTTTCTTTAGTTTCTTTAGTTTCTTTAGTTTCTTTAGTTTCTTTAGTTTCTTTAATTTCTTTAGTTTCTTTAGTTTCTTTAGTTTCTTTAGTTTCTTTAGTTTCTTTAGTTTCTTTAGTTTCTTTAGTTTCTTTAGTTTCTTTAGTTTCTTTAGTTTCTTTAGTTTCTTTAGTTTCTTTAGTTTCTTTAGTTTCTTTAGTTTCTTTAGTTTCTTTAGTTTCTTTAGTTTCTTTAGTTTCTTTAGTTTCTTTAGTTTCTTTAGTTTCGACATAAACTTCATTCACAAACTAAATTACCACTCAATTACGTAATTTTCGGAGAAAATTTCACACATTTTCGAGACAATAACACGAGTAGTTTCCCCCCGCACCAATTTGCAAACAAATCGTGCAAACTCACCGCGGGATTCAGCGGATTGCCTCATAAATAACCACCACTGAGAGAGCACCACAAAACACACAATAATAGAGTTGTTAACCGCGGCGGGGAAGCTGGAGAAATTCTACTAGACCAGCGGTTGAGCTCGCTCGAAGAATGTTAATCAGACGGCTGACCATTTTCAACACCGCAGCAGGAGAGGTTAACCATAGGCCTGAAGCAGCCGCTGTTGGTTCGGAATCGATTGTATTCCGTGTGCCCAAATCTGCCGGGAAGCCTGAGGGCTGGGAAATTTCGCCTTTTCGCTAATCACTACGGAAAATGCCACACAGTTTGGGCTTTGGAAAGTTTCGAAATTTCTCCACTTTGGAGAGCACTTGGTTGGTGCAATTGCGGGTAACCCTTGACAATCCAGCTGAAACCATTTTCTTTCCATAGACTAGTTATGGGGTTTCGAAAATCACGATCCAATGACCAAGTCGGGTAGATTTCCGCGATCAGTTACGCGGGCGCTGACAAATTCCGATGACTTTTGGCCTCCTGGACAGGTCGTTGTCGCGGTGACGGAACGTGATCCCAAGAGGGTAACGAAAATAATGACCCCACAACACTGGTCGTCGTGAACAATTTGTCACGTCGCGTGTCGTCGCGCGGTTCGTTGAAGTTGTCACGGGCCTGTCCCAACCTGGTCTGGTACACTAAGTACGGTATTTAGTTTCAAACTTGAGTGGAAAAAAGGTTTCGCTTTCCGCGTTGTGCGCGATTCCAAGAGTTACCACCCCTCGGTGATCGTGGTTTATGATTTGTCACAGCCACTAGCCATGTGACCGAAGCGGATAATCGTCGTCGACGTGAGTGCAACAGACGGCGTAAACACTGTGATTAAGTGCGTGCTAATTGAAGCTGACTTGGCATGTCGATGAGCGTCGTGTGCCTTATGAGCTCTACAAACGTGTTTTTAAACTTTAGAAGACACGACACGCTAACAGGTTGTCGACGATGTTCGCGCGTTAAACGGTCGAGGTTGGAATGATCATGTTGAGCATGTGCGAAATGCAGTCAGATATGTACGTACTACAGCATAACGGGGTCTTCGTTGATGGCAGGGCATGAGGTTGGCAAACGTTGGCACCAAAGCGTTGAACAACTTAATTGATTAATGTCAATTATTGACGCTTGAATCATGTTGGCTTTCGATGTTCGTTGGTTTTCATTTTTTTATCCTTTTTTCATATTTTGAATTACTAAAGTTTATGCTATTTTAGAACAATCTATTTTTTTACGTTTTCTTAACATAAAATAAGATAGATGTTTAGCACAAAATACTATTATCAAAGAATATCAAAATATCAGGTTCATCAAAATATTGTTTTTTTTCCAGAATTTGTGACTATTTTTGATCTGTAGTCCTAAAATTTGTAAAAAGCAAAAAAGTGCTTTAAAACGAGTGTGCAAAATTAAACGTTGAATTAATGAAATCTAAATAATTTGCATTCTATTATACAAATTTTTTCAATGAGAATTTAAATTTTTAGCAATAATTATTTTTCGTCCCTCATTTACCGGGGAAATTGTTAAGGATTTTTTTTTAATGAAATTTTAAATTGCCCAACCAGTTTTTACTAAACCTATGAAAAAAATTCTAAACATTTCTCAAATTGAGCAGTCCATAACTTTATTTTCCAGTAAAAAAACACAAAATTCGTTGCACATTATTAGTCATATAATTGTAAAAAATGACAAAAAAAATACAAAATATCAATAAACTTATGGAATTTTTGTTCTTGGAGTTTTACGAAATTCAAAAATACGTAGCAAAATGCCAATTTCAAATATTTTTTCTGGAACTTTTGTATTCCAAAAATTCTTTTTTTTCGACCCCCGAATTTTTGAACAAGGATACAAAAAGTCCAAATTTGACAAAAAATCAAAAAATTTAACATGTTTTTGAATACAAAAAATATCGGATTTTTTTTTGGAATCTGGTTCAGGTGGAATTGTTTCTATTCCCAATTATCGATTTCTAAGCAACTTGGGTTTAGACAATCATCACATCACATGGCGAAAATCCAGTCTGCAATCCGCTAAAATCACCGTCTCCTAGCGAAGCAAAGCGACGCGAACAAAAAATATCGGATTTTTTTCATTTGTGGCATTTTGAACTCAATTCAAATTTATTTGAAAAAAATTAAAATAAAATATATTTAATATATTAATAATAATATTTATGTTCGAAAACATTTATTTAAAAAAAAACGAAAAACAAAATTCGTTATTTCATAAATCTTTTCAACATTTCAAGAAATGCGCATGTATGAGATAATTTTAAAACCTGTGATAATGAAATGCTTTTTAAAAAATCATAAAAATAGTTTTTTAAATGCTTGAAATCCATAAATTATAAATAACAAAAAAGCACATATTGAATCTGCGAAACTTAAAAATCCCATTTATTTTAATAAATTACTTATGCTGGTACAAATATTTTTAAAATTTGTTGACACCCTTTATAAGGCCGTTGCAAACATTTTTCAAAGTTTATGTCGCCCCCTTCAAAGTTGATTCGAAAAATCAGGGGGCAAAAAAAATTTTTTCATAAAACTGGAAAATTTCAATGGAAATAGAAGTCTAATCAACTCAAAACAATCTAAAATACTTAGCTGGTTTAAAAATATTTGGAACTTTTGTGATATTACAATGAGCAGCACCGCAAAAACTTTTTTTTTCTCGCAAAAATTTAATTTTCGTCAATACTTAGAAATTTTGGAAACTTATGATTGCAAAACAACTGGACAGGTGTATAATGCATTTTAAAACACTTTTTCCATTCAAATGTTGAAACCGTGGCCTGTAATTTAAAATTTTTTACGTTTTTATTTTTTGCTCCTCCCCCTCGACTTTGGTCAGAGTCGAGGGACATAAACTTCAAAAAATATTTGCAACGGCCTAATTGGCCCAAGAAAAAACATTTTCTAAATCTTCAACTTTTAACTTCAAAATTTTAATGAAATTCAGGTGCAATCAGCTAAACTCAATTTAAAATGCGTTTAGAATAATGTTTTGCATGTTAGGGTTTATGTTTATGTTTTAGAAAATGTTGATGTACAGTACCGCAAAAAGGTTTTTTTTCGCAGATTTTTTTGTTTTCGTCAAATTATACAAGTTACGGCCTGGCACCCCTAGCCGTATTGCACCAACACTTGCAGACTTGTCATACGAAGCATTCTTTCTGAAATAATAAAGCAGTCTAGTTTCATCCTTCAACCAGTGCAGTGCTGAAGTCAATTATCCGAACCTCCCCACGGGCCGGGAAGCAGCCAACATGGCCCGCTTCCCGGGAACCCCGTACATAACTGGCGCAGTCGGTCGTCTCGGTGGATTACCGAGACTTAAGGTAAGTAATTATTAAGTTTTAGTACAATAAATTTAGGGCAAAAAGTCTGGTTCACCAGCAATTTCCTGTGTCGATATTGCGAAATCGTAGTCGACACAGGCTATAAGTGTTTAGCATAGGGCAAAATTAGATTTTGCAATAAATTTAGGGCAAAAAGTCTGGTTAACCAGCAATTTCCTGTGTCGATATTGCGAAATCGTAGTCGACACAGGCTATAAGGTTTTAGTATAGGGCAAAATTAGATTTTGCCGTAAATTTAAGTGAAGAAAAAAAACCCCGCGTATGAACGTAGCCGATATGTGGATGATACGATGGTCAGCAGAAAATGCTTTGAAACGGTCGTCACCGCGTAGGAACGAAGACGATATTTGAACGATACGATGGTCAGCAGAAAATGCTTTGACATGGTCGTCGCGCTGACGCGATTGAAACGAAATATCCAAAACCAAAAGAGTTCTATAAAAATTAAAAATTAAAAATTAAAAATTAAAAATTAAAAATTAAAAATTAAAAATTAAAAATTAAAAATTAAAAATTAAAAATTAAAAATTAAAAATTAAAAATAAAAAATTAAAAATTAAAAATTAAAAATTAAAAATTAAAAATTAAAAATTAAAAATTAAAAATTAAAAATTAAAAATTAAAAATTAAAAATTAAAAATTAAAAATTAAAAATTAAAAATTAAAAATTAAAAATTAAAAATTAAAAATTAAAAATTAAAAATTAAAAATTAAAAATTAAAAATTAAAAATTAAAAATTAAAAATTAAAAATTAAAAATTAAAAATTAAAAATTAAAAATTAAAAATTAAAAATTAAAAATTAAAAATTAAAAATTAAAAATTAAAAATTAAAAATTAAAAATTAAAAATTAAAAATTAAAAATTAAAAATTAAAAATTAAAAATTAAAAATTAAAAATTAAAAATTAAAAATTAAAAATTAAAAATTAAAAATTAAAAATTAAAAATTAAAAATTAAAAATTAAAAATTAAAAATTAAAAATTAAAAATTAAAAATTAAAAATTAAAAATTAAAAATTAAAAATTAAAAATTAAAAATTAAAAATTAAAAATTAAAAATTAAAAATTAAAAATTAAAAATTAAAAATTAAAAATTAAAAATTAAAAATTAAAAATTAAAAATTAAAAATTAAAAATTAAAAATTAAAAATTAAAAATTAAAAATTAAAAATTAAAAATTAAAAATTAAAAATTAAAAATTAAAAATTAAAAATTAAAAATTAAAAATTAAAAATTAAAAATTAAAAATTAAAAATTAAAAATTAAAAATTAAAAATTAAAAATTAAAAATTAAAAATTAAAAATTAAAAATTAAAAATTAAAAATTAAAAATTAAAAATTAAAAATTAAAAATTAAAAATTAAAAATTAAAAATTAAAAATTAAAAATTAAAAATTAAAAATTAAAAATTAAAAATTAAAAATTAAAAATTAAAAATTAAAAATTAAAAATTAAAAATTAAAAATTAAAAATTAAAAATTAAAAATTAAAAATTAAAAATTAAAAATTAAAAATTAAAAATTAAAAATTAAAAATTAAAAATTAAAAATTAAAAATTAAAAATTAAAAATTAAAAATTAAAAATTAAAAATTAAAAATTAAAAATTAAAAATTAAAAATTAAAAATTAAAAATTAAAAATTAAAAATTAAAAATTAAAAATTAAAAATTAAAAATTAAAAATTAAAAATTAAAAATTAAAAATTAAAAATTAAAAATTAAAAATTAAAAATTAAAAATTAAAAATTAAAAATTAAAAATTAAAAATTAAAAATTAAAAATTAAAAATTAAAAATTAAAAATTAAAAATTAAAAATTAAAAATTAAAAATTAAAAATTAAAAATTAAAAATTAAAAATTAAAAATTAAAAATTAAAAATTAAAAATTAAAAATTAAAAATTAAAAATTAAAAATTAAAAATTAAAAATTAAAAATTAAAAATTAAAAATTAAAAATTAAAAATTAAAAATTAAAAATTAAAAATTAAAAATCAAAAATTAAAAATTAAAAATTAAAAATTGAGACGTTGTGTAATTTTATTGTAATCCATTATTACATGGAAATACAAAGGGTACAAGTGAATCGTAATCGAGGATTACGTAATCTTAGATTACATTCAATATAAATATTTATTTTTTTTTCATGTTTGTAATTTAGTATTACAAACTTGGAAATTTGTAATTTGAAATTACGAACTAGCTTGACAATTTTTCACCATTGTGTTTTCACGATACTTTTAAAATTCCCTAACCCAAAAAAAAAAGAAAAAAAAAAAATGGACGGGCAATTGTTACAAAGAATGATGTATTTTTTCCTGAAATTAATTCTGTTTTCATCAAATTATCCGAAGTCGATTCGCACAATATTATCATATGGTCGTGTTGCTCAATTGGAGCCCCAATTTGAAGATTTTCATTGGCATTTTTGTTAAACATTCTATTTACTAAATGTAAGCTATTTACTTTACTTTCATCCGCCTTTTACTTTTACAATAAGTATCAAATACACAAAAACAGCATCATGACTACCATAACGCTGAAAGAGAAAATGCACCTTTGTTTGACGATGGAGGAGTCGTTATATTGGCATTTTCTGTGTAACATTTTGTGTACTTGTTGTAAGTTGTCTATCTCTACTGTTATCTGTCTTTTACTTTCACTATAAACATCGAATATTAACCAATATTTTTTGATCCATAGAGAATCAGGATGATAATCACGAGCCGAAACCGAGGACTGGCAGGCAAACAGCATCGAAAAAAAAAATCAATAGCATCTTCATTCCTTCCTTTATTTGATATTTCTAACGCTTTTTACTTTTAGACTTCCACCATATTCACTCAACACCCGCTTGGTAACCACGTCTAGGGAAAGCAGCAGACGTGCAAAACAACCAGGCTAATTTCTCCCCAATGAACCTAACCAGCGTTGGAGAGGTAGTAATGGATATGAAGAATGAGTTGTAATTGTAAAATTTGTAATCATTGTGGCGTTAACGAAAAGAACAAAAAAAAAAAGGGTTTTATGCCGTGATTGAGGAGAGAGCAGACATAGCTCAACCTCAACCCAAGTGCTTTTGTCCCTTCCAAAAGCCTTAACCTGCGAAAATTCTGATGGATGCTACTAAGAAACTGTACACCGAATATCGCTGTTAGAATTAAGTTTGGTAGGACAAGTTAGCAAGAAATCGTTTAAATCAAACCAGAAAATTCTCATAATTCTTATGAGCCTGAGCCGCATTAACCAAATGCTAGGAATGTGATATCCTTGATACGTCAGGAATCCTTCCTGTTGCCATCCCGGGGCTCCAGACAACTAGATTTGTGAGGCCCTCGACACGTCAGGACTCCGTCTAGCCTGGAACAGTCATTGGGAATGTGATGTCCTCGATACGTCAGGCATCCGCCCTTGGACGAACTCCGCAGCAACTCGAGCACATCAGTGGAACTCAGAAAAAAAAAAAAAACTAAAACAGTTTTTTAAAGTCGAATCGAGACGATTCGAGTCTAACGATGGGGTAGTTACGGCCTGGCACCCCTAGCCGTATTGCACCAACACTTGCAGACTTGTCATACGAAGCATTCTTTCTGAAATAATAAAGCAGTCTAGTTTCATCCTTCAACCAGTGCAGTGCTGAAGTCAATTATCCGAACCTCCCCACGGGCCGGGAAGCAGCCAACATGGCCCGCTTCCCGGGAACCCCGTACATAACTTACATTTTTTGAAAACTTATGAATGCAACACAACTGGACTAGTTTAAAATTCATTTTAAAACACAGTTTTCATTCAAATGTAGAGATTATGGCTTGTGACTCCAATTTTTTTTATTTTTTTTTTTTTGTTTGAAAAATATTTGCATTGATTTTATGTGAAAATTATTGAAAAAAAACTCGAAACATTAATTGTAGACCTTTATTTTTTTTTATTTGATAAACAAAATAAACTTCAACATTTATGACTTTTCCGTTGTTTTTTTTTTTTCAACTAAATCATTAGACACTTTTAAAGATGCAAACAAAAAATCAGCGAAAGATAATCGTTGTAGATTACAGATTCGACTTTTAACTTAAAACTGACAGAAATAATAAAAACTAAAATAAATCTTCAAATTTAAGAAGAAAATCATAAAACATGATACCTTTTTTTGTAGAACATAACTTGAGCAAAAAGTCTTGATAAAACAAAAATCACGAAAAATTGGGCATTAGATAGTAAGGATAAGTCATTTCCATTAGAGCCACAAATATTTTCGCAATCAATTTTCTCTCCTTCCAACCTCGACCCACATTCGATTTCAAACTCCTTGGCAGATGATTCACGCTTGGCCCCTTTGGGAATTCCGCTTCCCGACATTACTTAACATTCTGTCTGTCTGCCATGCACTTGGGTGCGTCTTGCAAGGGTATTAGTGACAGCGCATTTTCCTTATTTTCCTTCCTCCCATCACACACACACCCGCACAAAGCGGATTTTCCTTCACACACTGATGTCATCCCAGAATAAAACGACGGAAAAACAAGAACAAAAAGGACCCATTTTCCAACCCCTCGGCACTGCTGCTGCTGTGGCTTTTCGATGGCAGTAAAACTTTGAACGTGAGCGTGATGTGAAGTGAGTTTTTCAGTCACGCAACAATTTTTGAAGAACGTAAAAACAAGATTTCGGAAATTTTGGTTCGTGAATGTTCTTTCGAAACGGTGCGTGCGTATTTTTAGACCGTGACGAACTTGAACTTGAACGATTTTTCGAGTTTTTCATTCGGTGGTCACCACTTGACGCAAATTTGTCTTCCCAATTGGATTTGAGAGTGTTTGAAAAAGAAAGCAAAAAAAAAACTCCCCACGTGGATCGCGCTGTGCTAACAATCCGCTCAGCTGGGTTCAAATCCAGCTCGTCGCGAGTGCTGTGCTAAGAAATTTGAAATTTTCGTGTAATTGAAAGCGAAAATCTGACACAAACCACAGCACCATTTGAGGGTTGGTTGCAACAGTGAGAAAGTGAAACAACCACAGCAGAGCCAAGCCATTTTGTCGTTTCGGTGAAAATCGATTGCTCGGCTGCAGTTTTAAGGGGAGCGGGCATCATCACTACAGAGAGAGTCACACACTGTGTGGCAATTGTCATACCAGCAGGAGTGTTTCAAGCCTGAACGAAAACATCAAGGTTTTTCACCTCTTTCCCTGAATGCTTTAGGCGGGGGGCTTGTGCAACATAAAATTGTTGATAGAGCATAGAGTGTGCTTTATGTGTATGCTTTTTTTTTCGCTTTGTTATTAGCCACAATTTTATGGTTTTTTTTATCGGTTTGGTGCCTCAATTATTGCAATTGTACGACGTTCAACGACAACCCCCTACCTCAACCTCTAATTTTCCGTTTAAAATAAAACAAAAAGTGAAAAGCGACAATTTTCCATTTCGCCATGCTGTCGAAGGATTTCAGCTGTTTAGCGCAATTCCTTTACAGCTGTGTGAAAATGCAAACCATCGACGACGAAAATATCGCGAATCGGGTTTGTGCGCAAGTCCGCAAACTGTCAACCAACAGAAAAAGGGGGTGTAAGTGGGTGGTGGTGTTCTCATTTTCGAGGAAAAACTTCAAAGCTGTTCTCGATTTTCTGACACCGTGTTGCTGTCAAAAAGTGAAAATAAACAACGCGCAAAGGTTTTCGGAAAATTGATTGCAGCTGGAGGATGCGTTTATTTGCGATGCAGACGTTGGATTATTGTGATTGTATTTATTTTTTGAATTTGGATCAAATAGATCTTTGATTTTTATTGTTTTTTTTTCACTGGAATTTGTTTTTTACACACAGCAAAAAAAAATCATGGTAATATAACATCTGGGAAGAGGTACATCTTTTATGACAGAAAAAAACGTGTAATTTTACCTCTGAAAATGTGTATTTTTACCACTTTTCTGGTGTTATGTAACTTTTTCAGTCAAAATTGAGGTAAAATTACCACATAGAAGAGGTAATATTCAACCTTTTAAAATTACAGCTTCCAAATTTACACATTTTTTTACTGTGTAATAATTATCTGTGTACGCAATAAGACAATCAGTTGAAAACAACCCTTGATATATATTTTATATACTTTTTTTGATGGCAAGAAATTATTAATACAAAATATGATTTAATTTTTTTTTGTTCTTTGTCAAACATGAGAAATTTTCGTTTGTTTGGCAGCTTTGATCCATACTAAATTTCCAATTTGTTTTTTTATATGTTGATTTTACATAGTAAAATTTGTGTAAACGCGGAAGGTGCAAATATAGAAGGTGTAATATTACTTCTTTTATAATGTAATAGATCAAAAAGTAAAATTACACTGGAACAGTAATAAATTTACACATTTTTAGAGGTAAAAGTACACGTCAAATTTTGAATAAGCAACACAGATAAAAAATGATGGTAATATTTTTCAGACAGATTTTGTGTCAAAAAAAATGTGAACACAGAAAAAAGGTTAATTTTGGAAGGTTGAAATTTTGGTTGGTTGAATATTACCTCTTTTTTGAGTAATGTTACTTATAAATGTGTAAAAATGTGAACCTGATGAAAATTCATCAGAAACTGATGAATATTCACCAATTCCTGATGTAATATTACACTTTTTTTTGACACAAAATCTGTCACCAATTCCTGATGAATATTAACAAATTTTTTTTCTGTGTTCAGAAAAAAAGTTGAATTTTCGAGTATTGAAATTTTGTTGCATGAATATTACCTTTTTTTTTTAGTAATTTTACCTACAAAATGTGTAAAAATGTGAAACTGATGAAAATTCACCAGAAACTAGAGGTGGGCAAAACCGCTCTTTTTTAAGAGCCGCTCATTTTCGTTCGCTCTTTAAAAAGAGAGCCGCGGAGTTTAAAAAAGAACCGTGGTTCTTTTTTTTGTGAGCCATGGTTCGTTCGCTCTTTTAAATGAACCGGCTCTTTGAGCGGATCGCTCTTTTTTGCCCACCTCTTCCAAGAACTGATGTTAATTCACCATTCCAAGATGTAACATTACCTCATATTTTTTTCTATTTGCTATCTTGTCGCAACCGCCATTTTGACGTTCCGAGAAAAACGCGTTTTAATGTGGATCTTAAATAAACAAAATCTGGATGTAAAATAAATGTAAATGTAAATATTACACTTTTTTGACAAAAAATTTGTCACCAATGCCTGATGTATGATGTGTACAGAAAAAAATAGTTGAATTTTTGAAGGTTGAAATTTTGTTGGTCGAATATTACTTTTTAATTTTTCCTACAAACCCTGTAAAAATGTGAAACTGATGAAAATTCACTAGAAACTGGTGTAAATTCACCATTCCAAGATGTAATATTACCATATTTTTTGTATATGCTATCTTTTCGCAACCGCCATTTTAACGTTCCGAGAAAAACTCGTTTTAATGTATAACTTAAATAAACAAAATCTTGATGTAAACAATAACATTTTTTTGTTTGGCTGACCGTTCTGAGCATTGTTCCGAAGTTGTATTGAATTTGGTTGCAGAAATCTCGAGTTATAATAAAAAAAAAAAAAAACATTGTTCGGGTATGAACGCGTGTCAAAATGTCTTCTGACTGCATTCCCTTTTGCCAATTGTCACACTTGCAACAATTTTCAGGGAGTGTCATTGATTTTTTCCGGTTTTTGTTGGATATCTCGAAAATTGAAATCAAATTTTGGGGATCTGTTGAGGGCAAAAGGTGAGGCATTGAAAGCTACACAAAATTGCTTTCTTAACTCAACCCTAAATGCACGTGCCGCAAGATAGCACGAGCACGACGATTTGTCACAGAAATGGTTGATGATTGTACAAATGGTGTACATTTTATATTCAAAAAACATATTTTAATTTTTTTTATAATGTTGACCAATTCTTCAAATTTATATCCAAAATCTACCTTTTAAAAATACCTTAAAGTCAAAAATTAAAAAAAAAAACATGAATAATAATATTAAATTTAAAATTCCACAAAACAAAACAAAAAGAAACGTCACAAACTTACCCTCTTCCAAAAAGGTCCTTTTTTTCGAATCAAATTCACACTCACACAGAGATAACCCCTGGCAGGATTCTGCGCAGCATCCCAACTGCTCGAAAATCCTAACCCCTTTCTCGAACATTTTTCCTTCAGTCCTGTCAAAAACGCAGACATTCTGAATCGATTTATTTTCCATCGAGACTTTAAAGTGGATTTGTTACTGAAAAACTGAACTCAAAATGTAATTTTTCAAGTACGAATTGTCGTGTTAATTTCCAGTGTGATTTTTTTCCCCCAAAGTGCCAAAATAAGAGTCACAATCGCTGCTTCGGGGGGGTGGCGAAGTTTCAAACTACTTCCATGTTGTTTTCGGAGATTGCCAGCCATCGTGGTGCGTGGAGAAGATGAAATTGTTTCGCTGACGGAGCAGAAAATGCTCAACTGGGGGGCTTGTTTCGGAAATGCGTGTGTGTGTGGATTAAGTAACGAGCTGGGCGAATGAAGTTTGGTGCGAAACTTAAAACAAATAATGCAATTTGCATGTTACGAAATTCTTACGCGTCGATTGGGTGGAGGAAAAATTTCAGGAAGTTTCGAGCTGCCTGCTATGGAGAACAACTGCTCGAAAGGAGTTGTCATTCACTGGTGGGGGGTTGGGGATTCGCTGGAAGGGTTGGATCCATTGATAAATGATGTACTTTCGTGCGTGGGAGAGAACTACTTTAGAAAAAAAAAGATGGCAAAAAAGTGTGAATGGAGTCCAACAACCACAACAATGGGCCATTTCTTGACGCACTTGCTTGCATACCGTCATTACCAATGAACTTGATGCTAATGGAGATAAAATATGTGATATTTTTTTCTTCTGTCCACGACACACAAGACAAACAACCATCACTACAAAGTGGGAAAAGGTCATAAAACTAGATCACCTTTGATGAGATAACACACTGAGCATAATGCGCGGAGATCACAATCCGAGTGAACATTAGGATTTATTGTTTCAACCACGTGTGTGTACTGCACAGGTGATATGTTGGAGAAAATTCATAACTGTCAATCTTGATTATGCTGAATGCTGAATGAATGAAGACGTGTGAGAGAATGTTGACACTGTTTCACGATGCACTGAACTCAGCTGAAGCACTGACCTTGTGGATATTGTAATTTAAGACTTTTAATGAGCTGGAAATTTGCATTCATACGATTTCAATTACTCAAACTCAGAACGTCTTATTTGAAAACTGAGTTGAAATCTGCTTCTCAAATTTATTTTTATTATTATTATATTAACACTATTATTTAGTAAAAGTTCCCAACTTTACGCAATCCCCACCTTTGCGAAAAATTCACATGACTCGCCCACATTTTTCACACATTATACCCCAAGCTCAGATGCTTCAAATCATCCTAACCAACATTCGACTAATTCACCGTTATGCAAATGTGCACGCCCACAGCGCAAAATCCATCAACTTTTGATGCGCGCGCGCGGAAATCTGATACGAAACAACAAGATTCATGGAGATGGCCACCTCCCCCGTATGAGGGCGGGTTGGCGGCCGCCGCTTTTTCCGCCGGCTTGTTGGACTTTGTTGTGTTATGTGTAAAGTTTAGCTGGTTACAGTGTGGAGTTGGTGGCTTTTGTTATAATTTTCGGTGTGAAAAGTTGAGCTTGTAACATTTTACATTGAATGCAATTTCAGTTCTTTATTCCGTCACATGCTAAGATGAGTGTTTTCAGAGATTATGAAAAGTATTGCTTGATTTTTTTTTTGACATACAAAAATTTAGAAATTTCCGCGAATATTTTTCTATATTGAAAAATAGCAATTTAGTATTTTTTTAGAATATTTTCTTGCACTACTTGAAAGTAACAAACGAAATATGGCCAAATTTTCCCTATATTTTTGTATTTGTATTCTCCTTTTCATTACTTTTGTATATATTTTTGGTAGACAAAAAGTGCCAACTTTTGGCGAAAGGGTTTGACGAACGTTTTGTGTTTGGCAAAGCTATGATATTTTGAAAAATTAGATTTTTTTTTTTTAATTTTGGAACACGCACACAAAAAAAAACAAAATATGTTGTTTTTTTATAAAGTGCACTGCTTTTGAGTAATAGCCATTTTAATGTTAAATTATTGAACAAAATTGTCTTTCCAAGTGTCTTTCTTAAATTTAAATAAAATAGTATCCATCCTTGTCCATCTATAAAAAAATATTCGAAATGCTGAGATTCTCTACAATTCTCAGCAATTACAAGTTACATCTCAAAAGGGCCTTAAATCATATAATCAGGACCTGTTGAAATGTTTGTCGTAATTTCAAAAATAATAAAATATTGTTTCTTTCAGTTAAATAGTTTCACACACGTTTCACATGTTAACATTGAAACTCTGATCAATGGTTTCCAATATATCATCAATTGAAAATTGAGGTCCAATTGGGTAGAACATGAAAAAACTTTTTTTTCTTTTTTGTCTATCTTTTTTTTTATTTTTTTTATTTTTTTTTGCAGAACCATTCCTCAGCAACCAAAGGTCGAATCTACAAATCCAAAAAAGAAAATTGTAGAGAATTTTCTCAGCTTTTCGAATATTTGTTTTCATAGATGGACAAGGATGGACACCACCTTAAAAAAAATACAATTTTGTTAAATAATTTTATCTTGAAATGGCTGTAACTCAAAAACGCTTTGCAATTAATCAAAATTTTACAAAAGTACTTTTCGATTTGGTTTTCAATTTTACATCGAAGACGATTTTTTGAATTTTTGTTTTTGTGCCATTTCGATACATTCTAAAAAAATACTGTTTTTTCATACCATAAAGCTCAAAAGTTGTCACTTTTTGTCTATTTAACGTATCAAAAAATGAAAAAAAGTCAAAATCAGTTTTTTTCGCAATAAAAAGTTATTTAGAAAAATATTTAAGAGTGTTACTATTTTTTTCTAAATAGCCCTAATTATAACCAACAACTTTGCAGAAGACTCCAAATCAATCAGGAAGTCCCTTCTACAGATTTTTTAATGTTTTCATAGCACTTTCCGATGGACAAAATTTCATACAAATTAAAAAAATACAAAATTAAGTTTTTTTTTTGCAAAATTCTAGAGAACTGTTCAATTAATTCTTAAACACAAATTTTGAACACATAGCAATAGCATTTTTGATTGACCTTTTCTCAAAATTGTATGAGGTCTCAAAAATAAAAGTTCATCGAAGTCTAAATGTTATGCTCAAAACAGGGTGATCTACCCTAATTCGTTTGGAGCAGCCATTCCAGATATACAGATAAATCTGTATTTTACAGATTTTTCGATCCAAAAAATCCCAAAAATCTGTGTATACAGATTTTTTTTAAAATGGTTATATTTGAAAGTTTCAACAATTTAGTAATCAATTTATGCTTTAATATGATTAAAAAGCATACGGGAATTCGACAAGATACAGATAAAATACAGATTTATTTTCAAGAAAATACAGATCTCCCACAAAATAATCTGGCAACGTTGGTTTGGAGATTATTTTTAAATAATAAAGCAGATTCATTAAAAAAGAACTTTTAATTTCATTATATTTAAAATGGCATTCCAAAACTTAACCCTCAGCTATTTGAACCTCAACTCAAAAACATCCACCCGCATAACATTCCGCGCTGATGTGCCAATTTCCACAACCTTTAAAAGCTCCGTTGTATGCACCCGATTCGAAGGGTCGCTGCAGCACAGGTAGTCAATAAACAAACCCCACCGCTGCCGCTCCAAACAACAAAAACAGCAAAAATAAAGTTCTCCACGCGCGCAGACAATCCGCGCGGTTTCTAGGTTGAACGAAAGGAAAATCTAAGGTTACGGCGCGAGCAACACTTTGTTTGATCTATGATCAATGTGGTCTTCGCTACCTTTAGGTAGGGTGTCCAAAGTTGTGGGATTAAATTAAAATTGATGATTTTAGTTTTGAAACTTGTGAAATTTCTAAGAGCAGGGTTTTTTTGTTTTTTTCTAAACGGAAATTCCCGAAGCAAAAATCCTGAACTCCCTACCTCTACCTATACTCGAAGCGGGTTGGCAATCTCCGTTAACAACCTTCAATTACCGTTTACTTTTCCAACGTTGCAGCAGTGACCAACAAAAATAAGACATAGATTGGTGCGTAACTTTTTGGTTTTCTCTTGCCCTCGAAAAAAGAAGGGTTCGTCGAATTGAAGGAAGATCCGCAAATCGATAAAAAAAAACTAAAACAGGTGCTCCGGAATGACCACCGGTGCAGCCGCCGCCGGGGCGGTCCACCAGCTTTGAGTGATAATCGATTCGACGTGCCAGGAAATGCCGTAACGCGCAGCAAGAGAGTGACTTGAAGTTTTGATCTGCAAAGACTGAAGATGTTGACACGTGCCGTGAACGCGTTCCGCAAGCGGCGTCCAAAAGGCGGCGCCGACCAGGAGGGGCTGGCCAGCGAAACCGAAACGGAAACCGAGGACTGTGCCAGCTGCCGGTCGGAACCGATTGGCCGGCTCAACAGTGACACCTCGACGGTGAGCGACGGTGAACTTGCCCAGCTGACGGCCAGCAGCAGTAGTGGTGCGGACCAGCGGGGACGTTCGAAACGGTTTGCCGGATTTACCGGGTCCACCAGCAGTGCGGCGTCCCTGCTCCGACTGCGGTCACGGTCCCGCTCGAAGGACGTCGGGTTGGCACAAAGTACGATAAGTAACGGTGGTCGTGGTGAGAAAGGATCGAAACATCCCGACAAGTGTTGTGTGAATTGTGGTGGTTCTGGGACTGGTTCTGGATCTGGCAAGGGTAAAGGCAAAACACGCCAGAAATTGCGACGAGCGGTTCAAACTGAGACGCCGGACGATGTAACGGATGGTGGATCCGGCCATGGGACACCGACGCCACCGGTGATTTCTTCTTCCGATGGTGGTGGTAGTGGACGGAAAACAGGTGTGGATTGGTTTGATGGTTTTGGGGGTTTGGTTTTTTCTCATGTTTCTTAAGTGTGATGAACGTCTTAATTTCAGATTACGATGATTTTCCCAAGATCTTCATTTCCCCTGTTCTAATTGTTATGGTTTGTTGGTTTTCCTGTTGTTTGATTTTTGTTTCGGCAAATTTATAGTATTTTTCGCTACCCACGCCCCAAGTCTTAGGTTAAACCCAGGAAGTCGCAATTTTTAGAAATTAATACTCAAATCTATTTAAAAAATATAAATTCTCAGATATGAGAAGTATTGAACAGGTTATTATTTTAGCAATACAATATTTTTTCGTTTAAAATTTATGTTTTAACAATAGATGATTGCATACATCTGATTTTTGTTGTTGAATGTAACTCCTTTTTTGGCTTGATTTGTTTTGTTACCTTAACTTAAATCAAACAAATTTATGCGGCCAAATCTGGTTCTGTAAATTCTGTGGATGATATTTATATTTTCCAAATAGAAGCTTACTCTATCAGATTTGCCGATATTAGAATAACTGAATAACTTAGCAGCGAATATATTTGCAACTCGGCAGATTTTTAGTTTTTTGCAGAAATCTAAGCAAACAAAAAATATTACTGAAAGGCTCAGATGTTTTGATTTCGACAGATTTCTTATGAATGCTTAAATCAAAACTAAATATGAGAAATCTACTGAATAATTGTCAGAAATTTGGTTTAATTAAAAATCTTTAAAAAAAAATCTCCATCCCGGGATTTTTTATATTTTATCCCGGGAATTCCAGAAATTGAAAAAAAAACAAATTTTGGTCTGGAAATTCAAATTTGATATTGGAAACAGATGAACAATTGAATACTTAGTAATCGATAAAAATTTTGTATTATAAAATTTGTATTCGGCATATATATCAGCATTAATTTGGCTTATTAAGGAAAATTGTTAAAATTTTAGTTATTTATCTTTAAATAAAGACTTGATATCACTTTTACATATATTAATGACATTAATCTTGAAAAAAAAAACTCTACAAACTTTTGAATTAATTCTGTCCTCCCTACCCTTCACCATTCAAATTTATTAGATTTTCGTCTGCCAGTTTTTTTTTCAGATTTTTAATAAATACTTTGCCAGATTTCACAAATTATGACCTGGGTATAGTTTTATTCGTTTTTGTTTCTTATTTTTCTAAGACAGTTTTAAAGATTTTGTTTAAGCTGATGCAGTCATGTTAAAAAATAAATAAAAGAAATATATTAATAAGAAACTTATTTAATTTGAAAAAAAATGGAAGAAAAATTGTGGCAAATGGGCAGTATACATGATTGCTGAGTGTCGCAGGACTCTCGCCCTTTGCTATTAGTAAGTATCCAGCAAAGCAAAGGGTATAGCATGCATTTGATACTGTCAACTCCCATTCGGCTGTGTTCTCGTCGCTGTCATGTTGTAAACTGGAGCCGAGGGAGGTCCTGTTGTGGATTCTAGTTGGAGGTGGTCCGAAGATCATTGAAGAAGGTAGAATTCGCCATCACCCAAGACACGAAGGCACGAAGGATAGACCATGTCTTGGGGGGTGAAAGGATGATAGGATTTAGTGATAATACCACAATTTTAATATTTGTCTTTCTCTCTTATTTCAGAGGATGCCTGTTCTGAGTTCTAAGTGTTGCAGAAGCCTTCCGCTCTACACAATGGAGCCTTCCTTCTATCATTTCCTGTATTTTGAAAAAAGTGATGCGCCGAATGTCGACATATAGTTTATCACACTTACTCCATACGGTGTGAGCGTGAAATGCTGTATGTTTGCAATTGGTGCATTGGCTATTTTCAAATCAGGCTAGATTTTTCCTATTATTTTAAGATAAAATTTAGTAAAATCTATCCATCTATTTATTTTGCTATTGCTATAACTTGTCCCTTACCTCACAAACTTTAACTACTCTATTCTTCAAACTTGGAATCGCAATACATTATTGTAGAAATGTAACAGTTGAAAAAAAAAAATGGTAAGAAATTTGGGCATAACTGTTATTAATATGATTAAAGGTACGTTCAATCTGTTTTATTATATATATTAACTATTCTAGTTTGTTTGTCCTGTCCCATATTTCACAACTTCAGTTGTTATCTTGTAAACTTCTCGTTACAAGTTGGTAGTTCTGTCTAGTTGCAAAATAAGGTTTCTTTATTCTTTCTTTATGTGTTAGTCTGTTATTCAATGTTCGATTTTATTTTACATTGTACTTATCCCATTTTTTCTCTTTTTCTCTTTCATGTACCTTGCGAGCATACGATGACCAAAAAAGTCATTGTATAAGCCAACACACGTGTATTTTTCACAAAGCCGCGAAACAGAACAAGTATTTTTATAAGTGCGTGAATAACAATCGGTCGTTGAAGCTCAAAAAATGTGAGAACAATATCGCGCCGTGGTTCAGTGATAATAAGGCGAAGAAAGTAGACGACGATTCCGCATGAAGAATATAGCGGAAATTATGTGTTAATTGCACAATGGATGAAGGTTTGAAGTTGACACTATCAAAAGGGAATGGTAAGATGCAATAGTAATATTGCTAGGTTTGATAGTGTCAAAAGGTAAGATCAAGGAATAGGGATTATATGAAACTATATTGTCATAATTATTGTATTCACTGAAATATCTATCCGCTTTCTACCCCCAATGTGTCCTGCACTGGGGGTGCCTGGGGTAACTTCGAGTTGACCTGGGCCGCCCGAGGAATTATGTCGTAGGTGGTTCGTGTACTTCTCACTCACCTCTCCTCGCGGCAAGGTTTTCCGTAGGTCTACACTCGAACATGCAACATGGGAAAGCATGAATCTTCAGCTGAAGCCGGACGAATGTATTCCGAAATTACAGAATTACAGAATTACAGAAAAAAAATGGAAGAAAAATTGTGGTTCATTCAAATCCAACGCACACCAAAAAACAATGTTTAGATTGAAGTGTAGATTATAATCAATTAACAGTATTGAGCTAATTCTGTGATTTTTAGCTTGAAAAACATAACAAATATGATGTAAACATAGATTCTATGACCGTTTCTAAAATTTCTCGGGAACCCGGGAATTCCCGGGATTCAAAAAATATTTTTCCCGTTTCACGGGAAATTCAAAACCCGGAAAAATTGGAGTCCCTAAATATCTTTAAATGTGTAAATTTGAACACAAATTAATTGGTTGATGAGACTTTTTGATAGCTGATCATCATGATTTTTTCAAATGTTTTTGTTTAAAGATTCATAAAACCTCGCATATATTTAATTTGAAATTAAAAAAAACTAGTGGAAAAAAGAGGCAGGATTTAAAATGATTCTGTCGACTTGAAAAAAACAGAAAACCCCCACAATATTCGTTTATTTTCTATAATAGAGGTCTTCAACCAGTGCACAGTGGGAAAAAAGGACCCAAAAAATTACCGCAACATGATTTCGCGCAAACCATCGATTGCTATACACCAAACGCTTCGTTTTTGCACCAGGAACAATAATCCGATGAAAAATCGCACTGCACGGACCGGTGGCCGGAGTACAGGCCACCGGAAGATCCGGATTTTTGTAAAAAGTGTCAGATTATTCCAATTGTGATCTGATAAGCTTTCTTCTACCACGAATAGTCATGCAAAACAATCTTAGAATAACATTAAATGCCATAGGACCCATCGGAACCGGTTCCACCGATCTCCGGTGGCCACATCCGGAACCGCATTAGGAAACAGCGTAAACTAGTCATGCGACGTATCAAACTTCTTGATTTTGGATGGGGACATGAGTTATACACTCCTCTCTTAAAAACATGAAGTTTGATATGTCGCAAGAGTGGTTTCAGGAATTTGCCAAATATGATCTTCGGATGTGGCCACCGGAGAACCTGGGAACCGGTCACCGGAAGTAAAAATACATTTTAAGGATACTCTCCATCCAAAATCAAGAAGTTTGATACGTCGCATGACTAGTTTACGCTGTTTCCTAATGCGGTTCCGGATGTGGCCACCGGAGATCGGTGGAACCGGTTCCGATGGGTCTTATGGCATTTAATATTATTCTAGGATTGTTTTGCGTGACTATTCATGGTAGAAGAAAGCTTGTCAGATCACAATTGGATAAATCTGACACTTTTTCCAAAAATCCGGATCTTCCGGTGGCCTGTACTCCGGCCACCGGTCCGTGCAGTGCGATTTTTCATCGGATTATTGTTCCTGGTGCAAAAACGAAGCGTTTGGTGTATAGCAATCGATGGTTTGCGCGAAATCATGTTGCGGTAATTTTTTGGGTCCTTTTTTCCCACTGTGCAGTGTACTCACAAAAAATATAAGATAATTATTTTCAATTTTCAAGAGCTTTTCATGATTAAGAGCATGCAACAATTCAAAATTTTTATTAGTTAAAAAAATGTCTTTGAATTTGCTTCAAAAATGTATTTGTTGACGCGCTCAAAACTTTTGAAAAATATTCTAATTTGAGAAATTTTACTGATTTGCATGTAATTACAATTTCGATGCTTTTTTATGCAACAAGTTTCTTTTCTTTTTAGAGATTTTATAATTTCAAAATTTACAAGTAAAAACATTTTTAACCTCTGAATCTTTAAACTAATATGAAGAACAGCTCACATTTAGAATTTTACCGAATTCCGTGAATTTTACTGATTTTTCAACTGCTGAACAGATCAGTAAACTAGAAATTACCGAATTTGGTAAACCTTACCGAAATTCGATAATGAAATTCATGATTGTTCATCGTACTACCGATTTTCGGTTAAATTTTGTTCATTTTGACAGATGGTTTACCGATCTAAACTATACCGAGTTTTCAACTATCGAATTCGATGAAGAAGTCTAAGTGTGTTCATACTTGCTTCACACTTAGATTTTTACCGAAATTTCAACTGCTGAACAGATCGGTAAATTGAAAATCACAGAATTCGGTAAAAAAAAAATACCGAAATTTGGAAATGAAGTTCATGATTGTTCATCGTACAACAGATATTCGGTAAAATTTTGTCCATTTCGACAGATAGTTTATCGATCTAAACTTGACCGATTTTTCAACTACCGAATTTGGTGAAGAAATCTAAGTGTGCACACTTAGAATTTTTACCGAATTTGCTAAAATTTACCGAATTTCCAACTGCTGAACAGATCGGCAATATTAATATTATTTGAACTGTAATATTTAATCGTTTGATGTTTGGTAGTAATGAATCGAATAAAGTTATTTTCTCAAGTTTTATTAATTTGTAAAGTTTATTATTTATTAAAATTACTTAATTTTTATTTCTAAGATTCTTTAGAAAAAAAGGTAATCA
Source organism: Culex pipiens pallens (assembly GCF_016801865.2). Classification (NCBI taxonomy): domain Eukaryota; kingdom Metazoa; phylum Arthropoda; class Insecta; order Diptera; family Culicidae; genus Culex; species Culex pipiens. Next base: position 44,975,787 of record NC_068938.1, read on the forward strand.
AATAAAAGGTTGTTCATTTCGTTTGTGTGCAAAGCAAATTAAAAAAAATACCAGGTACTCCCCAGACGAGGTTAATAGGTCGTCCAGATCTGCCCCCTAACGACTTAATCTCCCACATCCCAACTGCAACCCGTTAGTTTACATATCCACATACGGGTTAGCAAAATGTCCTCAACTCAACTCTTAATGCTCGTGTTTGTGTGTGTCTGGTGCGTTGAACATTCTGGCCGGCCGCTTTCTAGGTCACAACCCAGAGTTGAAGCTGGCTTGCATTCCTCCTCCGGAAGGTGGTGCATAACTGTAACCCCTCTGCGCCATTACCAGAGTGCATCGGAGGAGGATCCTCTCCTCTGGTTCGTTCGCAAATCTTTTCAGGCCACGATGCGTGAAGCTCTCTCGGTGCATTAGCAAAAGCGAAGCTTTTAAACGAAATTACTTTCAAATTAAGTCTAATAATCGTGCACTTCTCTGTGTACCGTCGAGCCCCGCAGCATACCTATGTGTGGCAATTTTATGTAATAACAACGGTTTTGCGCCAACCTGTCTTCTTCCAATAAACTGCTCCAAATATTCACACGAGTTCGGCTGGAAATAATGGGCAAAATCGCTCGCGTCTGGGTGTGCAACCGTCAATATTTGTCTTTAGGTTCTTCCCACCGCAGCCCCGAACAACGCCCAACCTTTTACAAAATAGATTCACGCGAAGCGGTGATTATTTGGTGTGCAAAAACTGCATCTTTAATCGACGTTTCGCCGTTCCAAGTCATCTCTGTGGGTGTCAATTTGGGCCGTGTTCCACACCGCGGAGGCCATTAGTTAAAAGTGTTGAAAATCACTTAAACTTCTGCGGCTACGGCTTGTCTAATAAAAATGGGCACGACTGGGACGCGACCCCCTCGAGAGGGGCTAAACGAGAACGTTTTCGTGACTGTGATCGAGTTAAAATGCCACCCGAGAAGCTCAGGGCTCAGAAGGGCACCTGACTCGCTGATCCGAAGGTGGTTAATTAGGTTGTTACGTAATAGCTGGGTTGGGCTATGGAGCAACTTGCATTGTAAGGGAAAACAAACAGGAAAAGGGTCGAGTCCCCAAAATTATGGACGACTACCGAAGGTTGCATCTTCGGCTCAAATAATGAATGATTAAGGGTTGGCTACAGTCTAGATCTTATTAACGACCGGAAAGGAGTGGATGCGAAGGCGTTGTCGTCGCGCCGGTGGGTAGATCTTGAGTTGGACCTGTAGCTCGAATATGGGATGGGCACCAGAAACCGAGTTATGGAACTAGAGTTGTGACATTGATTGATGCAATGGCTTCGGTCATGAACAATCAACCTAATAGATTGTAACTTCCCGTAACGGACTTTGGCTACTATGAAGTGTTCCTAGAAAATTCAAAATTTCAATCTTGACATCTACCCTTGATCGTCCAACGAACGACCTTGAAGAAATGTGTTCTAATTATATCCGTCGTCGAATCCAATTATTTCACAATCACCTGCAATCTTCTTCAAGGGCTCTCCACATCGCTTGAAACTATCCCTCTTTCGCTGCAATTCCTTCTCCAGCGCCTTTTAATCTTGTTTGCGAAAGCCTCTCATCACCCTCTCGACGGCTTGAACATCGATCGCGACGTTACCACGAGGGCCGGAAGAAAGTGGCATGCAAAGCAGCTATCAACACCGCACAACACACGTTTTTGCTTCGCGACGTTTTGCTGCTTCACCTCAAGTTCAAGTTCATGGTCCACTCTTGGAGACCTATTAATAGCCACCAACAACGGGGCGTCGTAACGACGAAGGCAAAAGTGGCACTTCAAAACTCTTCAACCTTGGGCAATTTTATTGATTTTTGGGCTGTTTGATTTGTTTATTGTTTTTTTTCTGTTTCTCACGATTTGTGTTTGGCTTGTGAATTTTTGCACCTTTTCTGTGTCGATTGTGTTACGTAACTGTAATGAACCTAAATTGCGATGCATTTCTGTCGATTATCTTTTTCTACCAGTTTCTCCCCCTTGTACAAATATACTAAATTTCAACCTTCCCTTCTTCAATCATTCCAGTCCTATGCGGTAATCGTGTGAGCCAAATGACCCGCGCGTACGATGACATCGATGCCGTAACGCGCCTGCTGGAGGAAAAGGAAAAGGACCTGGAGCTGACGGTCCAGATCGGGAAGGAGCTGCTGACGCAGAACACGCACCTCGAGAGCCGGGTAGCCGAGCTGGAGCAGGAGCTGAAGAACACGAACGAGAACCTGTCGCAGCTCGCCCACGAGCTGCACCAGAAGAACGAGCTGATCGGCATCCTCACCAACGACGTGGACGACAGCGGCAGCGAGAATGGTGAGCTTATTGGTTTTTCTTTTCAAAATTCTAAGTTGTTTCAGGGTTGTTACGAAAAAATATATTATTCAAGCAATGGAAATTCCAAAAATACGTTTAAAACCATTAATAGTAGTTTATGCAACAAGTTGCAAAAAGAGGATTTTTTCAGCACGAGTCGTACATTTATCCAACGAGGTTCACCGAGTTGGATAAATACGACGAGTGCTGAAAAAATCAAGTTTTGCAACGAGTTCCATACAACATTTTTTGCAATTCCGAAAAACACCCATTGAGTGAAATTTTAAGTCAAATTTTCATGTATTTTGTCAATAAATCGTTTAAATCAAAAAAAAATTGAAAAGTGTTACTTTTCGAAACAAGTGCTGAAAAGTTCAACTTTTCAGCACCCATTTCAGTGCTGAAAAGTAGAACTTTTCAGCATTTATTTTGAAAAGTGTTGTTATTCGATTCTGTTATTTTTGGTACAGAAAAGTAGGCTATTTCGTCGTCCAAAAATGACAGGAAAAGTAAGTAGTTTCACGACGGAATTGCAAAAAAACTATTTTCACATCAGTGCATAGAAAAGCTGTTATAAAAAAATCTTAACTCATGTGTAGCATTGCTATTTTTAATGAACTTCATAATCCAATATGTCTCATGACATGTTGCCTTGATTGAGAAATTGTACAAGTTGAAGCAATGTTTCAAATATAACATTCTGCTTTCTAACATTCTTAAATTTTCAATTAACACTCGATACTTTGCGACAGTGTTGCCAGTTCATCAACTTGTGTGATACCAATAATACCAATAATTTATATGGAAAGTAAAATTACATATTTAAAGATGTTAATTAACACTACTTAAAAGTTAATGACACATTACTTTGACATAAAATCTGTCAACAACCCAAGATAATATTACTCCATTGCATACATTTAAGTAACGTTTTTGCAAACTATGATGTTATGAAATCTTAAAGGAGAAAAGACAAAAAAATAATAATTTCTAAGTTCATTTAAGAATACTTTACATTGATGAACAATTTTACATGTTTTTGCTCACAAAGGTGATGTGCATGCTTTTGCATGCGATTTTACACAAATTTTGTACTGTGCAGCAAAAAGAAGTAAAAGAAGCTGCTCTATCATTTTATTTTGAAAAAAATTACATGCCCAAAATGTCAATCTCATATTGCTGTTCTTCCTTCCTACTCTTCAGTGGTCTGGTACCCGTGTGGGCTAAGGTGCAGCAATTAAAAGTGACTATGGGTATAGCATGTAATTCCATCGGGCACTTAAACTCATCAGTGCTTTGATGTTCGATTACAGATTTCTAAAAGCGTTTTGGACTGACAGCCATTCCACGTCAAACAGGAAGTCTGCAAATCAAAAGTGCTCCGATTTGGCTCAAATAATTAGACCCGTATTTTTTTGTTTGGCGATTAGGGTGCTCCTATCCGAAATAGGGTGGTCCAAAAAATGGCATTTTTCGTCGATTTTCGCAAAAAGCACATTTTTCAAAAAATCATATCTCCGGAACGGCTGAACCAATTTTAGAGCGCCACGTTTCAAAAGAAAGGTTATTAGTTGTGCTTTTAAGGGAAAAATAAGTGAAAGTTTGAAAAACCTAGCTGAATATTTGAAAAGGTCCTATGAAAATTTCATTTGCTAATTTGAAGGTCTCGGGACCAAAGAGCTCATATCTGAAAATATTTTTCCCTGATTCCTTGTAATATTTTACATAACATATCCAAATATCCATTACCAAGATTCGGAGATATGATTTTTTGAACATAAAAACTGGGTTTTTCGACGCGCCGCGCGCAAAAACGGGAAAATGACGAAAACGTGTAAAAATCAACTTTTGTCAGTTTTTTTATTTTTGTTTTTTTCAATAGCGCAAAATTTCAAAAATGGGCTTCGTCATGCACACGGGTTATGTCTGGAGAGTCTTCACCCCAAATTTCATAAAATTCGGCCCATCCCATTTCGAGATACTGTGGCACCCGTAAATCAACTTGGTCATTATAGAAAAACACTCAGAAAGTTTGACAGTTCGCGCTGCGCATGGCAAATTTTTTTAGCTTAAATCGTCTCTTTCTCAGTTTAATCATGAAATATCTTCATGAAACTTTCAGGAGTGATTGAAAATCATATTTTTAGTCGATTCAATAAATTTTCTGTATGGAATTTGTGATTTTCTACATGTATGTAACCCCTTAAAAAAGACTTGCTGAAATACATGTCTAACATGCAATCTCAAAATCGCGCATAAATTTTAAATATTGAAGAGATCACACATTTCTTAACCTACAATCACGTTCATAATGCAATCATAGGTTTGCATCATATATCTAAAAATTCATGAAACATATTTTTTGTCACATCTATTTTTTCAAAGTTCATACATTTTACTTTAAATATTTGGTATGTGATATGAGAAAAGTATAGTCCACATTTCAATTTTAAAGATTAGTATGCCAATCGTTGTAAAAAAAAATAATTTTGTTTTTTTAACCAAAAACTTAAAAATATTATTTTTATTTTCGTGTTTTATTTGCCTCGTAACAACCCTGGATTTAAATTGATGTTGAAAATAAACTCAAAGTTATCGAGATATCAACTCAACACGTTCAAAGTTCCGCAATCATAAAGCATCCAAAAGTGCCACCGCCACAACCAAATCAACATAATCGACCAGTTTACCACTGGCTTTACTCTCTTGCGTGTTCAGAGGTATTTTCAATGCCACATGCTGCCACTATTTGTGAGCTATACCTACTCGCTGGCTGCCAAACCAAAAACAGTTGGTTTTATTGAGCCTGAAAAAACAACGATCAATATGATTTTGCGCTTTTCGCCCTGCGACGATTTGACCTCCTCCTTCCAAACATTCGAGCGGCTCTCTCGTCAGTAGCAATTCAGTCCGAACTGAAAACAGCTGAATTTCGGGTTTTCATTGCGGTCAAGAAGATCTTCGAAAAGTGATAACCCTACGATCTCGTTGCGCGCAATGTAAATTGAACTGATAACACGCAAAACTTATTACGCCTTATCAGGACGGGCACTACGCTGCACGACGGTCAAGTGATTCCGTCTTATCTCTGGGGGAGAAGAAAATTAAACTTAGTCGGGAAGATGCTTATAATTCGGTTCTGTACGTGGCCGCGGACGGTCGTTCACCATGGTAAAGTTACGTTTCGTTCCAGTCACGCCCACCACGTCCAAGTCGATCAACCTGGAGCTGCTGCAGCGCAAGGTCAAATCGCTCGAGGATGAGAACAAATCGCTGCGGTGCGAGGCCGCCCAGCTGGTCCAGGAGACGGACGAGGTCGAGGAGCAGGAGCGGCGGCTGATGGCGGACATCGCGAACCAGCTGAGCACCGCCAACAGCGAGTACGACGGACTGAGTGAGTTTTGAGGTGTGGGAGGGGTGAGAGGGTTTGTGAGTTTTAATTTTGTGTGATTTGCAGATTTGGAGCTGGAACGACTGAAGGAGGAGAACCGGCTTCAGCATGAGAACATTATCAGCTTGACGTCGCGGCTGACTGAGGCCGAGATTCGGTTGCATCAGCTGACTACGGAGAACGAGGAGGCGTCCTCGCTGCTCAGTATTACCAAAGAGAACCAGAACCTGCTAGCGGGCGAGCTGGCTGAGTTTAAGGCACGGTATCAGGAGGTCCTAAATTTGCTGCACGAAACGCAAGAGCAGCTGCGGAAGCAGAGGAAGCGGTCTGCGCCGATGGCGCGTAGTTCGTTGATACCGGGCATGGGAGGAGTGCCGGCCGTGGATTCGCTTCAGTCGGAACTGATGGAAACGTCGCTCTACTCGGAGCACAGTTTGGACTCGGGAATTGCCTCGGAACGGGGCGGACCATCGTCGCACATGGCTTCGTACAAAAAGGTCTTCGAGACGGTTCGCTCGGCGACCCGGGCCAATACGACGGGCTTCAGTGATGGCTACTCGCAGCTTGGGTCGATGACGATGAGTTCGTCGTCGCAGCCACGGATGGCGCCGTACGTTTTCCCTGGAGCGACGGGCGGAACCACGACAACGCACTCGTACAAGAGTGGTTCGTCCATCTACAGCACAATGTACGAAAGCTCGCTGGGCGGTCGTAGCTTCTCGCGCGAGAGTTTGGTCTCCGAGTCGGAAGACGGCTACCCAGGGCCAGCACAAGCCGGAATCCCCGGCGCACCCGGTGCCAAAGACCTCGAGGCTGCTCTGAAACGCCTAACGCCTGCTGAAGTGCTCGCTCGAAGGGCAATGCTTCAGCACGCTCCGGCCGGAACCTACAGCTACGATGACCAGCCTAGTGGAATCCCGCTTGGTTGTCGAACCCCGGACAGTATCATGTCCACCGGTTCGTCTGGCCTTTCCGGCATGTCTTCGACTCAGTGGCGTCTCCCGGAGAAGCTGCAAATCGTCAAGCCCATCGAGGGTTCCCAAACGCTGCACCATTGGTCACGTCTAGCAACGCCCACCCTGAGCGGTCTCCTTGAAGAACGTCCCGGCGTAACGATCCGGGGTGGACGCGGGCTGGACGACCTCGGTCTACAAACCTACTCCCTCTCGGACGTCGAAGAGGACGCCGAAGAACACCCCGGCAAGCGCTTCCAATCGTTCGGCTGCACGTACACCTTCACCAACAGCACCGTGATGCACCCCGATGACGGAACCACCGCCGTCACCTTCAGCCTTCCCCCGTCCCAAATGTCCTCGCAGATGGCATCGGCGGCGCCCTCGCGGCAACCTTCCGCCCCATCCACACCCCGGTCGGGCCTGTCGCGGCGAAACTCCTGCTCGACGTTCTCCGTCAACCTGGGGCTGGCATCGATGCTGAACGAACGGGGCATCAAGGCGGTGACGCCGAGTGCGCTCAACACCCCTGCCGGGCCAAACTTTTCGCCCACGGTCACACCCTGCAACAGTCCCGGTAAGTTCACGATTGCAAAACGTTCAAATCGAACAACTACTCGAACAAATTCCTTTTCAGAGGGTTCCCCAACCCGCTCGATGTCCCCGGAGCCACCGCTCCTATCAGGTCTGCTCGCGTCCGGCGCGGACATTCTGCGCAAAAAGTTCGCCGTCGCTTCCTCGTCCCCGTCGTCCAGCTCAGTGGACATGGAGCGGCCCTCGCGGCTAACGGCCCGCAACAAGCTCGCGCTCACCCGGCTCGAGAAGAAGGCGCTGCGCTCGATCAAGATCATGGAGAAGGTCGAGAGCATGGGCGTGGACAACTTTATGCACCACGGCGGCCACGGAATCAGTCCGCTGGCGCTGCACGGATCTTCATCGCTTTACACGTCGACGGTGCGCGGCCGGACCTCCAGTCCGATGGCGCAGCTGACCAGCTTGAAGCACCTGCAGGACAACCGAAAGCAGCAGGACGAGCTGCTGATCGACAAGGAAACCATCAAGAAGGTGCTGTACAAGGGACTATCGCACGACGGGTTGAAGAGTCTTTCCTCCGCTGCGAGCGACGCGTCCGGTTCGAGCTCGTCCAGCTCGGGCGTGTACCCGGACAGCGATAGCGGTTCGTCGGCCAGCGTGGGCGCCGTGAAGGCGACGGCGCCATCAGCACTGAAAGGTAGGACCGAGAAGCAGGAAACGTCGACTTCGGCGGCCCGGCTCAAGCAGATGCAGCGGCAAAAGAGCCGCCGGAGTTTGCTGAACGGCGCCAACGGGTCTCAGCGGCCCGATCTGGGCACGGTCAACGGGTCGTCCGGTCGGCCCGGCGTGCGGCCGGATCTCGGTACGGTAGGTGGAGCAGCTGCTAGCAATAAGACTAAGAGCAATAGCAAGACGGAAGCGACGACGGCCTCGGCGGCCGTTCCGGTCCCGGAGCAGAGCCGCTCGCTCGGACAGAGCGTGTACGGCACAATCAGCTCGCTACTGTTTGGACGCAAGGGAGGACTCCTGTAAGAGAGAGTGAGAGAGGCACAAACGATTATTGATTGTGTGTTGGCGAAATTAGCTTCTTGTGAGAAAGCGAAAGTTTATTTGTCTGTTTTAAGATTATACTATTGTGCTACCCCCTTTCTATTTTAGTGCATGCAATTTATTCTGCACAAACCCTAAATTTGCCTTCTAATGTAACAGTTTACACCTAACGCATCACATTTACGGAGAAGTAAATGATTCATTGCATCAATCTGATTTTTTTTTCTTTTCTTTATTCTAAAAGACACCGCAAATCGCTCTCTTTCTTTGATATTAAAACAAGACTATTTGCTTTTACCCTTCTGAAATACTTTTTCACACTGCCGGAAATGATCAGTATCACTTTCAGTTCTTACCAAACATCGAATAGTAACATTTCGTTAGTAGACTGTAGACTGTTTTTTACACTAGCATAAATTTTGAACAAACAAACAAAACTGAGTTGGCCCACACATGCTGAAACACATTCCAGTGGGACTCACACACGATTAGGGTTAGAAAAACGATTTCCTTCCCACTGTTTTCTTATCTTTTTCCCTGCCCTTCTACCTTTGAATTGCATTTTCCAACTTTCACACGCTCTCTGCCTCTATTGCTTTTGCTCTACTATTGATATCATTGAAGGGTGAGCGATTTGCTGGTGTCCTAATGTTCGAAACTTTCGCACCCACCTTAGCTTATTTGCACAATTTTAATCTAACTAATCGTCCCTCAAAGACTGCAAGAATGTATCATCAGTTTAACTTATTTGTAATAATCCGCAAAAATAATTTTCTTCAAATTGAAAACAAATTCTAGAAATTAAATTCTGTGATAAATTGCCAAAATTCATCGAAATTTTCAATTCAAAAGTTCTACTGTTTATATATTACTTGTTTAAGTCTAATTTGCCTTATTTCACCAAGCACTCAAAAGGAAAACAAAATCTCCCCACAAAACCAGGCTCACGAAATTAGATATTCTCCCTGTTGAGCATCCGAAGCAGTTTTGAAAATTAAATGCGTCACTTTTCTTTGAAAAGAACGCTTCATATAATCGGACGTATTTCATGTAATCACAATTATTTTCCTAACCTCTTCTGAAGTGCCACTTTGACTCTCAGTGAATATAGTGACAGAGAGCAATCTAGAATCTCTCTTTGCCCCTTTGGTGTTTAAATTCTCTCTCTTTTTTGCACTTCTAGCGCAAAAAGAGAGACCAAAATTATCTCTTCCTCTCTTCCTGCAGCTTGCGAAGAAAATCTTTCTCTGCAACAATCGCCTTTGCAATATTTTCTTTTACGCGTTCTCTTTTTTTTCTCAAGCTGAGATTTTTGAGATCCTCTCTTCTTCAAAATATCTCTCCAACTCTTTGTTTACCTCACATGAAATACACCCGTAAAAAAACTAAAAAAAACTCACCAGTCACCTGTTCCGGGCCTTTCCGCGAAAGGCTCGTGCCAACCGCGAGAGTGACTCAATCTGCCAAAAGATGCCAAAATCCTGGAGTCAAAGTAAAATTTGTCGTGAGACCATAGACTTCCAGCTCGCTCCGGGCGGCTTGCGCCAGGCTTTGTTTTTGCTTGTTCTCACCATCACCACCACCTTACTTGTATATCTTACTTTTCTTTTGCGAGAAAATCACACTAAGATAAATCTTGTAGAATTTTCTAGTGGCGCGAGCGCGCGCTCAGTGCAGCTGGAAGTCAAAAATGTTGTGTAAGGAAGTGGGAGATTTTCTGACCTTTTTTCACCGACTTTGTCCTTTACTTTCAGTTTCCGAAATTGCTGCAATTAAAAAAAAGAGAATACTGAATTCTCTCTGCGACAGAATTGCATTTTTCTCTCTTCTGCAGCTTCGGAGCATTTTTCAAAAAAAGAGAAATGTTTTTCTTATGAAGAGAGATTCAAACTCTCTCTCCGTCAGACTTACGCTTCTCTCTCTTTAGAGTCTTGCTCTATCAGATTTTTTTTTGTTCAAGAGAGGAGAGTCTTGTCGGAAAGAGAGTACGGAAATGCGAATCTGTAGGAGAGTTCTTAAGATATCTCTCTTTTTTAAAATGTAACAACTGAGGTTAGCATCCTTACTTTGTCCCAAAAAAATGCGAGAGTTAGTGACTGCTTTTGTAGCGTAAAACGTGCGTAGCTAGCGCTAGTTGCTGATAGGTTCTTATTTTCCTTTAGTCTATAATATATCAATAATGCTTAGAGTTATCAAACTGGTACTATTTTCCTACATAATCAACTATCTAATCCTCTAAACCTTTAATTTGTCGCCGTTATTTGCCTTTCCCTCACAAGGACTTCAATTCATCTGTAAAATGGTGCTCTTCAAGCTAAACCAGCTAGAAGCAAATAATAATCACAGACAAACACACAAATTATACCTATTGCTATCGTTACTTTTTAGTTTGAAAACCTCCCCCGAAAAACAGCCAAGTTCCTCCCTTCGCTAACCGAAACTGGGCGCAAACAGCCTTTGAAGCAGAAAAAAAAGATTAACACAACTAAAAAAAAATGCTAAGATTGTGTGTGTGCGTAGAGAGGCGTAGCCGAGCAGGATTGAAAAAAACGGTGTGTAAATAGAAGAAAAGTTACAGAAACTAAGTAAAAATTAATCGATTCAAAAATTCTGAACACGATAACACAAAAAAAAACAAAAGTAAGAAAACAAAACTGTAGATATAATAATTTAACTAGTTGAATGGAGCGCGAGAGGAAACTACGACAACAACAACAACAGCAAAACACAATAACAGTAAGTATTTATTTTTGTATGACAACGATAAAAAAAAGGCGTAAACCGCACATTGTACTTGTTGTTGTGAGAAGGCGAATAGAGTAACTTCTCGTTCTCCCATTTGAGCAGACAAAGAGAGTGTTTTCTTACGGAATAGAATGCTTTTATTTTGAGCAACTGTTACTTATTCATCACAACTTACAGAGCAACACTAACACACACAAGCGCGCGCATTTTCGCGTTGAGAATGCGGTAGAAATAGAAGCACACACACACATACACAATTCAATTCTTAACTATAACCTATTCAACCTTTTTATTTTTTAAACTCAATAGTTAAAGTACAGAGAAGCAGCAGCCTAATTTGGTAGATTTTCTTTTTTATGTTTACCAAACAGTGGCAAACTAACAAATTACAAAGTAATCTGCGGAAAGCTTAACTTTAGCAGACTATAACGTAACGAGAAAAAGTATACATACACAACAAATACAAAACACACAGACACACCCACATTCATAGGCATACTGAAAGGTAGAGAAAACAAGAGAGAGAAAGAGAGTTATAGGAATGATGATCAACTGAAAAAGAGAAAGTGTATAGCTAACAAAAGAGAAAAGAGAAACAAAAAAAAAGTAACACGAACGGTTGAACGGAACGAAACGAGATAAAGATGTTGGTTAATTGTATTATTAGAATGTTAAACAAAACAAGCCAGAAATATTTTTTTCTGCAGGAAAATAAAACTTGAAAATTATTACTGAAAAAAGGGTGCTGCGAAGGCAGCGTTGTTTGTGGTACCGTCTAGAACGTATTCGAAAGTCCCTTTTTCAGGATGTTTTTCTCTTTCGCTAAGATGAAACTTATTAGGTTTGTCTTGTCTTGATATGCAAAAAAAAACTCCTGGCTTTAAGGATCAACTAAATATTGGTTTTTATTTTACACACCCAGAACTGGGTATCGGCATACGAGAGGATAAAGAGCACGATTCGGTAGTAAAATGGTACTGTGTGCGGACGGAGAGGATAAATCCCGAAATCACCGAGAGTACTTTACTCATGGTTCATCGTCAAAAAAAGTTCATCTATCAAAAAAAAAGTACCGGTACCGAGACTCTGTGCCTTTGCCGTATGGGCCAACATGGTTCGGTAAATAAGTGGCGGTCATTTGTCCATATAAGCCACTCAATAGGATGAACTGTTCCAATGAACGAATGAACACGCGAGAGGACTATCCAGCTTTTTAAGCGAAAATGGCGTTCGAATGGTGAACGCCCGAAATGTCAAAAGCACGCAGTGGTACCAACATTACGAAAAAAGTGTGCCATGGCATGACAGAAGCATTTTTTTCTAATGTTGGTGCTACTGCGTGATTTTGACATTTCGGACGTTCAACATTCGAACGCCATCTTCGCTTAAAAACCTGGATACTCTCGCAAAATAGCACTTTCCTCACGTTTCTTTTCGTGAGGACTATCCCCTCGTTCTTTAACTTTGGGTGCAGCACTTGTTCGGTAACTAGGCACTTGACAACTGGGGTGGATCCCAATTAAGATGCAGTCAAACGTCAACAACAAAAACAAAGCGAAATGATTGATGGAATAGTGGATGCAAAATTATCTGGAGGAGCCTTAACTTTCAAAACGTTTCAGGATATTTTTATTTTATTTTATTTTTTAGTGTTCAATAAACAAGACAAAAAATTGATTTGGTTTTTCAAAAGCTCTAGAAAAGCAAAAAAAATATAATTTTGTCTTGAAGAAAGAAACCAGTCGGAGATTTTTGGATGTCAAACATTCGAAAATTTTGACATTTAGATATTCTAAAATTCTAAATTGCTAAATTTAAAAACAAAAACTTACAAAAAAAAATAAATTCTGAAATTCATTTTTTTAAACAATCGAAACATTGTGAAATTTAACAACTACAGTAATTCTTCGGAAACTGGGCTGAGAACGTAGCCCAGTTATCGAATGCTGCTCGCTAACTGAGCTGATCGAAACATGACGAGAAGCATGCATTAAATGAAGGGAACTCAAAAAAAATTGAGCATACCCTTTAAAAATCCTTTGAATATGACATGATATTTTATTAATACTTAAAAATTACATCTTATTTGTTGATAATTAATTTTGCATTTTGCCCTCGATAATTTATCTTTGTTATTGTTTTTTTGACGTTTGTCTGCTTTTTAACTGGGCTGTAGCCAGCAGCAACCCAGTTAAACAACACCCATTTACTGAACAAGTACCAGAAATACGAGAATTAAAATTTTAACAACAGTTTGAAAATGTATAAATTGATTTAGGTTTTTTTTAATTCAGTTTTTTTTTACTGTTAGTTTGCATTCTTTGCTTTTGTTCTTATTTTCTATCTTGGATTTTTTAAATATTTTTATATTTTGAATTGTTGGGAATTTGGTTTGATTATTTGATTTTTTCCCTTTTCTGAGTTCAGCATACGAGAATTTCCCCTATATATGGCGTTCTAGTCGAAAATTTACTAACACTTTCACACCCCTGAATGCGCAGTGTTAGTTTGTTGGCATCAAATCTGCTTTCTCTGTGTAGCAAAAATTTATTTGTCAAGCGATTTATAGCTGGTTTTTAAAGGCCTACCGCCCGATGACAGTTAACTTATTTCGTAGGGACAGTGACAGCTCGAACATTTGTTTTTTAAATTTATAATTTTGTTTTATCTTTTTGAAACATTATTAAGTTATAGTTTTTTTTTGTGCATCATACCATTTGACGCGGAAGCAAACCGGAGTCATTTTGTTAAACTAACAATTTTGGTGGATTTTTTTGAATTATTTCTTCAGTTAAGTTTGCCATGTCATGTCGGTGAAAAGTTTGGCGAGGATCTTCTTTGTCGGCCTGAAATTGGCATGTGATGAAATGCTTTTAAACAAACCCAACAAATATGTAAATTTAACAATACGGCTTAGATCTCCGATCAACTTTTCACTGATATTAAAATCTAACCGATAAAAGGTTTCCAAAAATCCTGACTGACTGTTATATAAAATCGGGCTGACGATGGCCGATCGGAGCGTTCAATTTCTCAGTGGGTATACGTGAGTCAAATAGCGTTTTTAATTTGGAACAAGTGATTGGAATTTCACACAAATTTTATTCAAAGCGATATTTCATATTTTTCGTCAATTTTCATAAAACTGCCCTAAGCAATCGCCAGACAACTCTTGATAACCGGATTGCTCTTATCGTCCAGATCAGCAACGGCCTCCTTAACCGCGTCGTTAACGCATTTCTCCAGCGTTCCGTAGGCCTTGTTCACCGCATCGGTCACCGTTTTCGTCACATTCGCCGAAAGCTGCGGACCGGCAGTCAGCTTGCTCTTCAGCTGGGTCGCCTGTTGCTGCATGGCGGCCGTTTTGAAACCTGCAACGGAGTCCATTTGGGCGTTGAACAGGACCATGGTTGCGTTGGTGGTCGAGGTCACGTCCGTGAGGAGGGTCGAGATTGACGGTTCTAGGGCCATGTGGCACGCGATTACGGAGCTGTTGAACGTCGACTTGATGGCGGTGATGTTCTGGATGGCTGCATCGCACTCGGCCGTACCGTTGGGGCTGGTGTCCTTGCCGATCGCTTGATTGATCCTGGCTGAAACGGTGGTGTCCTTGTTGATGAGAGCGGCGATTGCCCGTCGGTGGAGGGTGGTAATCTTTGGGAGGAGAGTGTTGACAACCTGTACGGTGGAGTCGTCAACGGTTGTGATCGGTTTGAAGTTGTTTTGAATGATCGTTTTGGGGTCGGTTAGAGCGTTGCGACTAACGACGGTGCGAAGCAGGTTGATTCTACTGGTTACTGGTTTGATCATTTTCTGGTAGCTGGTGCTGAAATTGGACAAGGCTGATCGGATAAAAGTCTGCAGGGAATCGGTATTGTTCGTCAGGACAGCTCTTAGATCTACCGGAGGAGCAATGTTCTTGAACAACGTTGCAAACTCGAACTTGGCCATATTAACCTGAGTGGCAATGCATTGCGTCAGTTCATTAACATTTGGTAGCTTGTTGAGAGTACCGGAGATGGCAGTATTCCACGCTGCCACAGTCGTAGCAGCTGCCCTCAGCAAGGCACTACACTCTTTTGAAGGGCACCCAGCCTTGGCCAGATCCGCCGCAGTTGATTGACCTTCGCTAAGCAGCGTATCTAGCATGTTTTCAACGGTTCCTATTTCCGAAGAGATGCTTCCGTTAAACGTGCTCAAACACGTGGACATGTTTTTGTAAAACGAGTTCTCGAGTGATCGCAAGTTCCTGGCAGCCGTTTTCTCATCCGACGACAGCTTCATCCTGCCCAGGTTGTCCCTTTCTAATTTTACTATCGCGGCAATGGAAGCTTTGAGCAGTGTTCCCAGACTTGCCAGAGAACGATCCATTCTCTTGTCGGCAGCATCAATAAGGGTCTTTGCGACCGTCGCGAGACTTTTAAATCCGTTCTCGACTAGTTTAAATTCGGCTCCAGTTGAGACAATCTTTGATATGTTCTGAACTGCCTCATCCAAAGAGTCCTTCACATCGGTTGAGATGTTCGCTAGAGCGGTTGTCACGATTTCAACGGTTTGGTTTAAAGCTGCGAGCGTCTGATTAGTTTGATCTTGGACTCTGGGGATGCTGTTTTTGCTTGAAACATTGAATCCCTAGGTAAAAAATAAAAATAAATTTATTCTGTAATTTTTTTTCTCTGTAATGAACTCACCGATGTTAAACCTGTTTTTGTAAATGCGATTGTTGTTCGCGCTGTAACAGGCGCAGCAGTAGTGGTTGCTGTTGGATCAACCTGTAAGTCATTAAGTGTAATTCAAATCATCAAAAATTTTAACCAATAAAAGACACATTACGCCAGTTGTAACGACGTCCAATTGGCATGTTCCGCGTTGAATCTGTGGAAAGAATAAAACTAAAACGTTATAATCAACTCTAACAACCATACACAACAAAAATCATTCACCAGAAATAGTATCCCGACCAGCAGGATCGCGTAACGTTGGCTCGCCATTATTCAAACTAATTTTGAACAATCGCCATCAAGGAACTTATCTTTTATAAGCTTCAAAAAGTGTTCAAAAAAGCATTAGCGAAACTGATTCAAAACAAGTTTCATTTCCCCTGGTTGAATAATTCGATTATAATGGAGATTTGCATCGCAATGAACAAGCAGAAAAAATAATTGAGCTCATTCACACATTACAATTGTAATTTACGCACCTAGGTACGGTAGATTTGATTATCATTTAAGGGCGTTTTTGTGTTTTTTTTTCAGTTTCGACGTTGTAATTTATTTTAAAGAAAAGCTACAATTTATTTCATTAATAAATCAGTACAAATATTCTATAAGGATAGCTCATTTTTTTTCAATTTCATCAAAATATCAAAATTGTTTTCAAAATATTATTTTATTTTGATCAATTTCATTTTTGAACATTTTTCAATCGTTTGCGCGAGTTGTTGAAACTAGTTCGGTCATAATTTCTATCTATAATTTAAAAGTTTAACCGGAATATTTGCTGTAAATTTGCGACCCTTCTGGTTCTTGCTCTATGTTTAGGCGGGGCCAGACAATGCCCAATGACCTCGAAATTGGGCCGCTAGGATCTCTGCCATTCTGAAATGGGTCACCACCTAATACCCGGGTCTGATATGTTGTATCAGCATAACCCAAGTCTGATACAAACTATCCTTTCCCATAATTTCGCTGCCGGCCAGCGGATATTGGATTGGAACACACACACACACACACACACACACACACACACACACACACACACAAGATGGCGTTGCCGAAATGTCAATAACACGCAGTGGTACCGAGATTACAAAAAAAGGGTGCCATGGCATAACAGCCACACTTTTTTCTAATGTTGGTAGCTGGATGCTGAATACACTGTAACTGAAAATCGCACTTTGCTGAGTTCGTTTTCGCACTTTTCATACGATTTTTTCAGTTCGACTGTGATTACACAAAAAAGTGTAAGCGTACCCGGTCGGAAAAAAATCTGGTAAATTTGAGTGTCTGGCGCAGGCGGACGTTTGTCGTGCAGTTCAGACACACTTGGCACATTTCTTTTAGCCAGGTTTTGCGTGACGCCCGACGAATCTGGCAAAAATCTGGCGGAATAACACACAGCTGTCTGGCACAAAAACCAATCGGTTCAATCGGTTGAACCGTGCACGACCGGTTTGTTGCATATTCGCCAGAATTCTGGCAACATTCTTGGGCCAGTCGGGGGGAAAATCTGCCAGACGTCTTGCGCAGCTAAGTGCAGCGCCCAAGACAAAACGCCCGCCAGGCGCCCCCCTTTTCCGTCTGGGTAGTTGAACTGAAAAAATCGTATGGGGAGGTGCAAAAACGAACTCAGCAAAATGCGATTTTCAGTCACAGTGTAGTGGTTCGCAAACCCTGTTTGAAAAATGTCGCACGTCGTACGAGTTGTCGCACGGTTGTGATTTTACCGTTTTGATATCGATTGGTCGAAAGGACGACAAACGGACGACAAACACTCGACATGCTTGACATGGCTTTTTCAATCGATTTACCTTCAATTCGACGTCGATTATCGTCGACGCAAACAGTTTGACAGTTCTCTTCTGTTGATCTTGTTCGGACTTGATTGCAACCGAGTCGTACCAGTTGTTGTTGCTTTTAGGCTTTTGGAGGATTTTGGACAGTTAATAGGTAAGTTGTTTACTAGGTTCAATTACTTTTTCTGCCGGAAAGTTCCGGCCGGAGTGGGCGAGCGACCGAATCAAAGTGTCTTGTATTCCAGATTTCGGTCTTCGTGGCGGAGGAGGAGGAGGACGGGAAATATGGTTTACTCGGCGGGCCATTCCGGAAGACGGGACGGGAAGGAACCAGTTTGCGATCGTGGAAGCGGTTGGTGTTTGGTGTTTTACCGTCCGCGGGAGGTTGCGACGCATACCTAATGGACCTGGCTAGTCATGTTTTAGAAACGATGGAGGTGTCTGGAAGTGCGATTGGACAATCGAAATTAAAAATAGGATGAATGGAACATAACAAATTCTCAACATTTCAATCCAATAATTCCAAACTGAAAAATAAAAAAATCAAAAATACTAAAAGTTTAAAAACTTAAACGCTGAAATTGTTAAGTTGTAAAATTCTAGAATTTCAGAACTTAAAAATGTAAGAATTCAAAAATTCTTAATTTATTTAATTTCTTGATATTGTGCAAATTGTTAGTATTCTTTTCTTAAATTCTAGAATTTATTAATTCTTCAAATTCTCAAAGTCTTCAAATATTTTTGAAAAAATTTGAAATTCAAAAATAAGAAAAAAATTTAATTGACAAAAACTTAAACACTAAAATTCCTTAATTCTTAAGTACTAAAATTCTTCAATTTATAAATACAAAAAATCTAACATTATAAAGTTCTTAAATTCCCAAAACGTTGGACGCACGAGTTGGAATTTTGAATTCTAATATTCTAAAAATTATGAGTTCTAAAATTCCAAAATTGTAAAAACTGTAAATTCTAAAATTGAAATAATTTATATTTTTAAATTCTAAAATTTCAAAGATTATTATTTTTTAATTCTACGCATTTGAAAACTTAATAAGTTTTTTTTAAATTTTAAAAATAAATGAAAACTGATTTTTTAGATCTTACTTTTTTTAAATTTTCAATAAAATACAAATTTTAAAAACTTTCACAAACTAAAATTCAAACAAAAATATTACAAAATGAAAAAAAAAAATACAAATTCAAGTTTTGTTTTAAGTTTTAAAAATTGTTTTTTTTTTTGTATATTTAAAAATTTTAAAAATTCACCAAAAAAATCGACACATTCTTAAATTTTTAAATAGTAAAAAAAATCTATTAACTTTTGAAAATTCTCAAGGATTTTACAAGGTCAAAATTTTAAGAATATCACGAATTGAAAGAAAATGATTTTGGTATTGAGGCACACTAAAATTCAAAAATTTTATAATTCAGAAAATTTTCATTTTTAAAAATTTCAAATTCCGGAATTTAAAATTTTTAAGAATATCAGAATTATAGAATTTCAGAATTTTAGAATTTTAGAATTTTAGAATTTTAGAATTTTAGAATTTTAGAATTTTAGAATTTTAGAATTTTAGAATTTTAGAATTTTAGAATTTTAGAATTTTAGAATTTTAGAATTTTAGAATTTTAGAATTTTAGAATTTTAGAATTTTAGAATTTTAGAATTTTAGAATTTTAGAATTTTAGAATTTTAGAATTTTAGAATTTTAGAATTTTAGAATTTTAGAATTTTAGAATTTTAGAATTTTAGAATTTTAGAATTTTAGAATTTTAGAATTTTAGAATTTTAGAATTTTAGAATTTTAGAATTTTAGAATTTTAGAATTTTAGAATTTTAGAATTTTAGAATTTTAGAATTTTAGAATTTTAGAATTTTAGAATTTTAGAATTTTAGAATTTTAGAATTTTAGAATTTTAGAATTTTAGAATTTTAGATTTTTAGAATTTTAGAATTTTAGAATTTTAGAATTTTAGAATTTTAGAATTTTAGAATTTTAGAATTTTAGAATTTTAGAATTTTAGAATTTTAGAATTTTAGAATTTTAGAATTTTAGAATTTTAGAATTTTAGAATTTTAGAATTTTAGTATTTTAGAATTTAAGAATTTAAGAATTTAAGAATTTAAGAATTTAAGAATTTAAGAATTTAAGAATTTAAGAATTTAAGAATTTAAGAATTTAAGAATTTAAGAATTTAAGAATTTAAGAATTTAAGAATTTAAGAATTTAAGAATTTAAGAATTTAAGAATTTAAGAATTTAAGAATTTAAGAATTTAAGAATTTAAGAATTTAAGAATTCAAGAATTTAAGAATTTAAGAATTTAAGAATTTTAGAATTTTAGAATTTTAGAATTTTAGAATTTTAGAATTTTAGAATTTCAGAATTTCAGAATTTCAGAATTTTAAAATTTTAGAATTTTAGAATTTGAGATTTTTTTAGCATTCTTAAATCAGGTACAATTTTCAAATAATAATATTCTCGGATTTCAAAACTAATTGCAATAATTTTAAATTTAAATCTATCATCTATCTAGACATCTATTATTTATAATTCTTTTTTAAATGTTTAAATTTTGAAAGTTCACAACATATTTGAAATTTCATTGAATTGAAATTTTATAATTATTATTATTATCATTGAAATCTGAATTAAATTTATAAATTCTTGCCAATTGTTGATTGATGATATTTTTTTCAGGCAACAAACATATTCCAATCTGATTCTGCCGGAAACCGGAATGCGTTCCCGTGTGGTCACTCGTGGCTTCCGTAGAATCCACGGAAGCAGCCCCGTTTTTTTCGTACTCGTACTCCATAAAACCCACATTTCCTCGTACTCCGGTAAACATCAATCCGTCGGTGATCCAAGATCGTCGCCAAGGCGTCGCATCCGGGTTTTGATCAGTTCGTCGAGGAACAAAAGTCCAACAGGACCAAGATGCTGCCACGGCCGCCTCAGAAGAACACCAACACCCAAGCCGGAAGCTGCGGTCAAGGCAAATCCAGAAGGAAGCCAAGTTGGGGAAGAATCGGCGATCCGCAAGTGAAATTAAGTGTACAATAAATATTTTTGTGAAATTTTGACAGCTGGAATAAAAAAATCAATAAAAACAAAACAACAGTTTTTTCAACTGCAACATAACCCAAAAATCTGAAATGACAGCACACGACAATAGCACGACATTCTTAATAACAAAACCGTGCGACGTCGGTCGAATGTCGTACGACAATGTCGTACAATTTCGATTATCGATCGCACGACAAATACGACATTTTGGTGCAAAAACGTTTGACATTCGTGCGATAGTCGCGCGACATTGTCGTGCGACGTCGTACAATTGCACGGACGACAAACGACGGACGTCCGACGGACTTTTCAGTCAGGGAAACGGCGTCAATTTAACTGTCAAAGTGGAACCAATTCACTGTCTCCAAAAGAAAAGAGTATTGTTTTCGATCATTAAAAATTGTTTTTGTTTTTTATTTGCTATAATGAAAAATGTGTGGCTATTGAGAAACTGGAGTTGAAGTCAAGAAATCTTAAGAAAATTGGGAAAAGCCCTTTGTAAATTTTTATGTACAACTGTAAAGAGACGGTTAAAAACCATTTCAATTCACTTTTTTTTTCATTTTAGGCTTTTTTCACCCCCCCCCCCCCCCCCCCCCCCTTCAAAATTGGCCCGAAAAATCAGGGGGCAAAAAAAATATTTTACAATAAACTTCTAAATTTCAATGAAAATTCAAGGGCAACCAGCTGAAATTAAATTAAAATACATTCTCCTGCGTTTAAAATCATTTTTAGCATATTTGGGTTTATTGAAAAATCTTAAGATTTTTTGAAAATTTTCGATGCAAAATCTTTTTTTTTCGATACAATTTTTGTTTTTGTCAGATCTTAGATTTTTTGAAAACTAATGATTGCAAAACAACTGAACTAGTGTAAAATGCATTTTAAAACACTTTTTTCATTTAAATGTGAAGATTAGGGCTTGTTATTTAAATTTTTATATTTTTTTATTTTTTTGCCCCCCCCCCCCCCCTTGACCTCGGCCAGGGCCGAGGGACAAAAACTTTTTTAAATATTTGCATCGGCCTTAATGCAAAAAATATATATACAAGACAAAATTTTTTCCATGGATCATCTATGGTCTCCTTGGAACGAGCTGTCAAGTAGGACCTTTTCTGTCAAGAAAGACCGTGAAGTTATTTTTTTCTTAAATGCAATTAAAAATCCATTTTAAATCTTTTGCGGTCGTTCAAAGGGTTATTCTGCCGTTCTACGCATAATTGTCCCATGTCAGTTTTTGACGATTTTGACTTTATGCCATTTTTAAGTTAAGTCTGATGTGTACTTTAAGAAAAACACATAAAATCTGGTACTTTGTTCGAAAACTCATCAAAAACAACACCAAGTCTGTTTGTCCCATCGTTGAACTTCTACGCATAATTGTCCCACCAAGTATTTTCTTACACGGAATCATTAGTTTTACTAAGCATTATTCCTTGTTTACCTGTTGTATAGCAAGAGGATCACAAATAAGGGTGATAAACTGCTAACTGGGGCAATTAGGGACACATAGGGTGAATAGGAACCCACGGGACAATTATGCGTAGAAACACAGAAATCGGTAGAAAAATTTCAATTGCGTTTTTCTCAGTTGCACTTTTTTTGAACATGGGACAATTATGCGTAGAACGGCAGTATTGTTCTCAGAAAAATAAGCTTTATCTTTATGATCAATAATATCACAAATTTAAACTTCATTTTAGGACCCAATTGGGTCCTAAATGAAGCTTAGATTGCTGATATTATTGTTTACAGCGATAAAGCTTATTTTTCTGAGTACAATGACCCTTTGTACGAGCACAAAGAGTTTAAAATGGATTTTTAAATCAATTTTGAAAAATTAACCTCGCGGTCCTTCTTGACAGAAAAGCTCCTACTTGACAGCTCGTTCCAAGGGGACCATAGTTGATCCATCGAAAAAATGTTGTCTTGTCAAACAAAATTTTTGCATTAAAATGAAAAAAAAGTGATCAGAAATGGTTTTTAATCGTGTTTTTTACCGAAACGAAACGAAAAAAAAAATTGACATAGGACTTTAGTACCCAATTGAATACAAGATCGTTATTTTTTATTATATTACATTTTTTATAATTATGAATGGAAGTTGTTTATGCAGTCGACGTGGTTGTATCCATCCAGAAGTTTTTGTTGGATCAGTTTCGCTAGAATTAGCGATGTTTTTTCGTTGAACCAGGAAGAACTGCAGGATTCCAAAATCAGTCAGGGAATTTACGTGCGACATTGCAGAATGACACTCTCGCCGGAGTTCTTCATAACCCGTAAAAAAAGAAAAAACCTCTTCTATCCGATCAAAACTTTAAAACTCGCGATTTTCCATCAAAAAATGTCAAAAACTAGACAAAATAAAACACATACCGTAAACTGGGGTCAATCGGGACACATGGGGCGAATTGGGACAGCAGGTTTAACCATGTCGGAGCACAATATTTAGATTTTTCTGGTTGGCTTCGGTTAGAACAGACTCAGGCCAACAAATTGTGTACATCCATTTCCAAATTTAAAAGCTTTAAGTGTTCTAAAAACTGCTGTCCCTATTCAGACTGTAGTCCCGATTCACCCCAGATTACGGTACTATTGATTATAAAACAGCTCATTTACTTGTAAGAAAAAAGTCATGCTTGTGCTTGAACAGCCTCCTACTTTGTAGATGTAAACAAAGTGGGATCATTCGGAAAACACTTAACGCATTCTCTCTATTCATCACCCAGGTTAATAGCACTGCGCGATCTTGACATTTCTGTCGCTTAAAAATCTAGATAAATTCACATGGACAAAAGGTTGAATGCCAAAAGGTCGAAGGACCTTTTGTTAAATTACTGTGAAATGTGTTTTCAATAGAAAACATGTGTTTAAAAATCTGCAGAAATAGTCAGACTCCTAAAATATTTTAGTAAAATTTATTTTCATCCAAATAAATTTGCTTTTTTTCTGTGAGTTTTTTTCATTATTTCAATAATATGCAGCTCATTTAAATAAATTGAATAATTTCCAAACAATTGTTTACAGTTTATTTTCATTTCTTAGAAAATGAGTTTTTGTACTAAAATTGTGAGCTATCCCATTCTTTCAAACATGAACTCTGGAGTTTTTTTTTGAAAAGGTCCAATAAACCTTTTGGGTGTTTTTAGAACCGCCTTGAGTCAGGGGTATTCAAAAACACCCAAAAAGCAAAAAATGAAAATTTGGTTTATAGGACCTTTTCAAAAAAAACTCCAGAACTGTTCTCTTGAAAAGAATAGAAAAGAAATATTTTGAGAGCTTTAACATTGTTGAAACACAAACTTTGATTGATGCTTGTAATATTGTCGTGACTTTTCTCATGCTGACTTATTAAATATTAGGTAAATTGTCCATTCTTTACAAAGAACTATTCTTGATTTTCTAAAAATTTTGTGAGTTTTCAATTCTTACAAACATGAGCAGTTCTTTAAAACAAAAAAGTAAAAATAAAAATAAAATTCCACTATTTAATTTTGCGATGGAAACTTGCTTGCTCACTTCCCATTAACGTGAAGACTTCCATCATTGTCATGATGTTTCGTTCAAAGATATAAAGTTTGCGACGCTTTCAATATTTTGAAAAAAAAAATCCTTCAACAAGTTGTTGAGAATATTGCCCTACACATGTTGATTATATCCCATTCCTTGTAAAGTTATGGAAATCGTCATTAATCAATGTTTGCCAACTAGGACGTCAATGATTGTACCACAAAGTTATATAAATTTTTGAACCCATATGATTTATATCGAAAATTCTTACAGTGAAATAAATTTGAATTTAATACAGAATATTTTATAGTGATGATCAATTTTCTCCGAAAATGATCAACGGCTTCACCTAATGGTATTTATTCCGTGATATTGACTGAAAACCTCGCTTAAAACGCTTTTTAGAAGCTGTAATCGTCTGCCCAAGTACTGACAACATTAGAAGCACGATGTAAGCACATGCCCTTCTCTTTATATTGATTGTCGTAAAAAATGTGTGGATTTTTCCATTCTTTCAAAAATTAACAGTTTTATTCATTCACACATACATAAGCAGTTCTGAGAAAAGAGAAAAAAATAACACTTTTTCACCCCCTTCTCTGCCACGAAAAATCAGGGGTCAAAAACATATTTATATTTGCATCGAAAATATAATTGATTATTTTTTTATTGTCCCGCCCGTGTGGATCAATCAGACCGCGCACTGGACTCACAATCCAGAGGTGCCGGTTCGAATCCCACGGCGGGCGCTCTAAAAATTCTTTGTGTAAATATGGGTATTCGGCGCCGTCGCTCCGTGCCATACTTTCATACACTTAGGAGCCCAGGGCGGCGAAGTCCCTGTAGATAAAAGGAAGACACTAGTGGTTGGTACTAGCAATGGTGGCCGACAGCTATAAAGTCAACTTCGTTTTTCATTGCTTTTAAAATCCTCGCGGCTAGTGGTTTGTCTCATTTATGGCTAGTGTCTTGTATTTTATACAGGACTACGTCGAATAACTACTCTACACTTAACATTTTGGACCACTCACCGTGTTATTTGAACCAGTGACCTCTGGATTGTGAGTCCAGCACGCCATCAATTGATCCACACAGGCTGGTCATTTCCAACGTTTCTTTGAGATTTCAATCGCATTTGGGATTTGGCAAAACATATTTTATATTTTTGAAACAGGCCGTTTTTTTTATTCTATTCTATTCTTTAAATCGAAAAACCTCTAAATTTTATTGAAAATAAAAGTGAAATTAACTGAAAACTGTTCAAAACACCTTTTATAACTGTTTTTAAATATTTATGCATTTAGGCGCATTTTAAAATATTTTTTTCCTGTAAAAATATATGTTTAAACACTTTTGACCTTTTGTCCTTCCAACGATTTGTCCATTCAACCTTTTGTCCATTCGACCTTTTGTGCACTTTCTTGACCCCTTTCCTTCCTTTCACATTTTGCAAAAAAAATATGATAGAAACTTGTCCAGTCTCGACGTTCCAGCAGGATTCTAGCAGAATTCTTAGAGAGCTGGATATTCTTAGAGCATTCTAGCAGAAATGTTACACCGTTCTAGCAGGATTCTGACAGAACCAGCTCGTGACTGGGTGCTTGCTCACCTCTTTCTGAGCTATTTAAAAATTGATTTCAGGTGAAAACCCCTTTTAAAATAATAAAACCTAATAGAAGCTGTAATTTATCGTTCAAGTTCTGATATGCCAGCATTATGTGCTCGATGGAATACCATGCTGTTCTCCCTTTTTCTGATGAATTCTTAGCATGAAATTTATATCCAATGATTTTGGCTTACATCTCTGGCCCAAAAAAAAAAAATGTGCGCGATTATGGCAACTTCCCCAACCCTTATTCTTAAAAGGTCGATGAGGCATGCCTTAAAATAAATTTGACGTTTACGCTACCTCTGTTTATAAACACAACCAAAACGCACGTGCATGTTTTGATTCCTTCTCAGAAGTTTCCCAGATTGCTCTGTAAAAAAAGGCATCGTAATAATTTAAGTTTTACTAACAAAAATTACTAAATCAATGGTTAAACCATGTCCAAGGCACTAGTAAAAAAAGCCCTTGCCGTAGTTGAGGAGGGCCTACCCAAAAATGACACACAGACTAAAGGTGAGTTCCGAGTCCTGGATGGCCTGACCCAAGTCACTTGAATTCCGTCGTTTTTCTTCACGCTCCCTGCAGACTCCTCCTCTAAAAAGCGCAAACCAGACGCACCCCTGGCCACCCCGGACCTGATGCCACAGCACCACAAAATCATCAAATACGTCGGCAAACGGGGCAAGAAGGAGGCGCGAGAGTTGCTGCGCCGGCCAGAATCGCTGACCGTGGGTGAGGCTCGCAAGCGGCTCCAGAACCGGCGGAACCACACCGAGGAGAACGTGCGGAAGCTGTTGCTGCTCAGCTCGGCGGAGATTGGCCGGGAGGCGAGTGCCAAGGTAGGAGGGATGATGGTTGGTGAGTTTGACGGTGGTACCTGAATGTTTTGCTTGTTTTAGATGATCAAACGAGCGCAAACCGGAAGATACGTGGTCAAAGCGGATGAATTCTTAGAGAAGAAGAAAAAGGAACCAGCTAGTGCCTTCACGGAAGAAGATTTCGACAACTTTGCGAAGGAACTGGAAGAGTTGTGTTAAATAGAGAATAATTTATTTTTGGTAAGTTTATTTAGACTGTTTACAGTACTAGAGAGATATCACTGTCCAACTAAATTAGAGGGGGGATCTCATCCTCGTTGATTTCCGCAGATTTGCCGCCTTTTTTGATAATGTTCTTGTAGTCGACGGTCCCTTTTAGGTCGGTCTTGGCAGCAGCATCTCGCCTTACTTTGCTGTAGACTATAAAATTGAAAAGTTAGCCAAGCTTATCGCGGCGAATAAATTTAGTTACCTTCCGGTTCCCTGAACGAAATATTCTGGGGATTCAACTTGGGCATCACAATTAACATTTGCCCGGTAGTTGTGGAACGCTTACACGTGGACTCGTCCGTCTTGATTTCGTCTTTCAATGCCAGCTGGAAAACTTTCCCCTTGATCGTAGCTCGGATGTAGTTTGGTTGAGCATCCACTTCAATGCAGGAAGTGTCCAAGAATCTACCAGAAAGTAAAATTAGCTATTTCTGAATTAAAAATTTCCAAAAACTCACTTATAAATGTGCAAATTCAGCTCGTATCGATCGTCTTCGTCCAAAAATTCAAACTTGATCTTCGCCTCGTTCAAACTGTACGGCCTTCCACATTCTGCAAACAATTTCAACGTTCTCTGTGGAACCTTCTCCCCATTACCTACACCCACCTCGGGCCGTTCCCTTCCCTTTTTGGCGTACTTGGCCATCATGTTCCTCGTCTCCGGACAGTGTTCGCTCTTCTGCTGCCAAAACTGAGTTGCCCGTTGCTCCTCGTCCAAATCCTTAACGCTTTCTTCCTGTTCCCGCAGTGATTCCTCAACCCGAACCTTCTGCTCATCCCGATCAATCCGATGCTTCAACTCAAGCTGCACGATCCTCGCTCGATTAACCCTAAAATCCTTGGAAGCCTTCAACCGATCCGTCCTCGTTATCTCCACCCCGTCCAGCGATTCCAACTGTGGCAGCGCACAGATCACGTAATCCCGATATCCAGCATAGTCCGTACAAGGATTCCCCGTCAAATAAAGCTCCCGCAAGTTGTAATTTCCCCGCAGCGTTTCCACCGAAGTCAACTCCCCAACAAAGTTCAACGTTAAATCCAGCTTGTTCAGCGACTCCAACCCTTCCAAGTTCTCGATCCGCTCGATATTGTTAACGGCCAAGTTGAGATACTCGAGCTTTTTCAGCTTGTGCACATTCTCAATCCGCGAGATCAGATTTGACTGCAGAAACAGGATCTTCAGCTCGCGGCACCAGCTTCCGATGTGCTCGATGCACTCGATGTCCTCCTGGTGCAGGGACAGCTCTTCCAGCGTGCCGATGATGAGCTCGTTGTGCTCGGAGCGCTTGCGAATCAACTGTTCCGTTACTGAATGCGATGATTAGAAATATTGAAAGTTACGAATTTGTAGAAAAACTTACTTCTAACCATGTTTTTTGGTAATTTTGTCCAGTGTTATTTTGAAAGAGATTTTCCTGTAACGACATGCAAATAAACAGCGTGTTGCTATGGCGGCACGTGGGAAATTCAAAAGCATTTTTGTAGCATCAGTAAATTTCACTTGGAAATGCGCATGCGTGAATTCTAATCACATAACTTTTTAAAGAGATGAACTACGAACTGTATTTTAAGATGAATGCTCCAAGGGTTCTTACTTGTTCCTGGCGAGTTTTGCACCCACGCAGTGTAGTTGTCATCTCGATGAAAATGTTCAGAAGCTCTTGTGGTAAAATTAGGTCACTGCTGCCTTCACCCGTTGATGCTGGTTGGTTTTCCCTCCCCTTGTCGCTGATTCAACGTCAATGGCTGCAGATTTGGAACCACTCGAACAGATTCCGCTCCTGGTGACGCCAAAGCAGGAACATCAACGTCCGTGAATGCTGGTGGTTTTTTGCGACGATTTGGTTGGTGCCTCGTCGTCGCTTGCTGCCGATTGTTTACAAACTCAGCACGTTTTGGGCAGCTTCGATTCTTGGTCGAATGGTCGCCACCGCAATTGAAGCATTTGGCTTCGATGTTCTCGTTGATTGTGTTGCAAGCTTGTGTTTTGTGCTCACCTCCGCTCTTCATGAAACAGTTCCTCCACCATGCCCAAACTGCAAACTGTTCGAACACTGTGTCACGTCACAGTGAACTGGACGATAACGTTCCCAAGACACGATGATGTTGAAAATTGCCCGAACTGCTTTCAGCTCAGACGGCGTTGTCGATCCTTTCTCGAGATGAACCAGGTACAGTTGATCACGATACTTGATGTCCTTGTTGTGTCTCGTCATCTTCGATCACGTTCAACTTAAGAGTTTTGAGCTCTTCTTTCAACACACTCACATCCATGTCGTACAGGCAGGGTGGCCACTCAAGTCGGGAAATCGGGAAAGTCGGGAAAAAGTAGGGAATTCGCCAAAATCCGCCAAAAATCGGGAAAAAGTCGGGAATTTATGATTTTTTGTCAAAAAGTCGGGAAAAGTCGGGAATTATAAGCATGCTTGATTGAAAATTAATTTTTTATCTCTTGAATAATTTTGTAATATTTTGTACAATTCTCAAATTGAATTCACTCAATTCTGCTTTAATAACTTACTTTAAATTTAAGGTTCTTTTCACTATTTCAATATATTTGAGTATGGAAAAGCTGTTTAGGACATTCAAAATCTTAATAAATATTGGAGTCTTTGACACAGATCTTCATAATATTTTTCATGAATCATATGATCCCTATAAATTTTTGTTTATCATACAAGAGGTAAAGTTAAAAAAAACTAATATAAAAATAGAGCCTAATGGCCAGCTTAGAGTTATGATTCTATTTCATTTTGTAACATAGATTGAATATTTGAAAACAGATTCCAACTTGAGTATGGCAATGGTTTTTTGGTAAATATTTTTAATTGTTTAACTAAATTCTTTAAGTAATTAAAATATGTTTTTTTTTTAATGTTGCCGTTAAACTTTTTTTGTGAGTATGGTTAAATTGCTACTATATTACATAAAACTTGTTTTCAGTTTTCGGAAAACTTAAATATCGAATAAAAACCAAAATTTAAAATCTTTTTTACGTTTTGAAAACATAAAGAAAATTTGGAAATTGCAAAAAAAATAATCCAAGAAGTTTAGAGTTATTGCAAAACTGTTTAAAAAAATTGTCTCTTCAAACATTTTGCTTAAAATAAGTGGTCAAACATAAAATCATATCTAACTAAATGTTTATTGAAAAAAAAAACCGTTAAATACTGACCACTAGATAAATTAACATTGATTAAAAAAAAACAATATCGAAAATTACAAAATTTAAAAGGGAACCAGGCATTTTTTTATGAATTTCTTGACATTTTTCTAAATTTTTTGAATGAATAATTTCAGCAATTATGTTTTAATCATTCTTTGATTTAAAATGATGATGAAGTTTTAAAAAAAAATAGGAACGAAATTTTAAGTTCAGTTATCTTAAACTTTTTGTCAATTCCAGTTGAAACGAAGTATCAAAAACTATACTTTTGCCAATTTAAAAAATAACATGAATGTTATAAGTATTGTTGCACTTTCGATATTTTTTTCAAAGACTAATTCTGGAGTTTTTTTTTTTTTTTGAAAAGGTCCAATAAACCAAATTTGGAATTTTTGCTTTTTGGATGTTTTTTAACACCCCTGACTCAAGGCAGTTTCAAAAACACCCAAAAAGCAAAAACTGGAAATTTGGTTTATTGGACCTTTTCAAAAAAAATACTCCAGAATTGTTTGTGTTTCTACTCTGAACCATAATAATGAAGTTCCATTTGTGAAGTTTTTTTCAATTGTTGTTTAGTTTCTGTATTTACAAAAAATGCCTATATTTGGATTATTTTTAAATTCATTTAATTTTTTTTCGGTGGTTAATATTGAAAGTTTTTTGTTTGAAATCATTCTTTAGATAAGAAATGCATATTATTTGAGCATTCTGGAAATATCTGGAAAAAGTCGGGAATTTGAAAATGGGATTTGAGTGGTCACCCTGCGTACAGGACCTGTTTCATGGGGCGTTTACCTGTATCGTCATGGCTGTAGTATTCAATCTTTGTGTTGTTCAGGAAATCTCGAACGTAGTTGTAATCCTTTCTGGTAGGTAGCAGAATTTTGAGTTTTCCAGACGAATTTTGAGCGTCCTCGCTCAAACTGCCTGGCTTTGCAGGTAGCGCATCGGCATTCTTTAGCTTCTTCAAATCTACCGATCCTACTGGTGAGGACCGCCTCTTCTTCTTGCCGTGAGGCATTTTCGCACTTTTTAGCACTTTTCAGGAGCGAATATCGAGGGAATCGGTTGAAAATCACAAACAGAAATATTTCGGATCCGTAAAGTAAAACCACAATCGACTAACTTTCATCGCTTAACTATATTGATTGTTATTTCTCTCGAGAGTAAAGGCACACAAGGAGGAAAAGATGGACCCATTAAGAGTGTGAAAAAATTTCGCCGTTGAGTAAAATTGTGGATTGCTTCCAAGAGAGATATCAAAGACACTTTCACACAAAAGTAGTTTCTAGGTTACAATACTAATATGCCTCTTGTTTCAAAAAAATAAATGTTAGATATCTTGGGAGGAACAACTCACAATAAATAGTGCTTCGAGCGCTTCTCTCGCCGTGTGTCTTTTGTTTATTCTTTCTTAGCTACAGTAAAAGTTTACTTGATTTCTAATGGTTATCACAATTTTTCGTACATTTTGCTACAAATTTTATATATTTTCTCGTGTTTTCTAGAAGAGTTGCTGTTAAACTTTGAAGAAGGCAGCTTCTGGGTTTGGACCTTCGCATTTTTGTTTTCGGTCACCGGTTACACTTATTCCTAATTGGCCTATCATCATTTTGTTTGCTGATGACTAGAAATTAGTCAACGAATGATGTTCCTCTGTATAACTGTTAATAATCTGCGTTTTGTAATGACACTTACTTCTAGTTTTCGTTCAAAATCAAACTAACTTTGTAACAATAACCCTCTTTACAGCTTAAAACAACATTAAAGAGCTATGTATCTGCTAAACTGGTTGCTACGAATAAAGTCTTATGCGTTTGGGTTTGTTGCCTAGTGCCTGGTTGGTTTGGTTGTTGGCAATTCGGGACTTGCTCCGTCACACTTCCGGCCTTTGAACCACGTCGTGGTCGTCGTCGTCATCGTTGTCTTCGCGCCCCTCCCAGCAAAAATATTAAAGCTTTGACCACGTTCAGGTCACATTGTCCAGTTGTTGCGCCCTCGAGCCGTCCTTGTCGACGACGGCTTTCGTCGGTTGTCCCAGTTCCGGTGGTGGCGGCGGCGGCGGCCCTTCCGGAAGTGCTGCTACGAGCGGTGCTGTCCGGTATCAGCTCTCCCGGCAGGGCAGCTTCGGAACCTTCTTGGTCCACGGGATCGGGAAGGGGCAGTCGTACTGCATGGGCAGCGGACCGCGGACGTTCTTCTCAAAGTACCGGAAGATGAAGAACCACCACTCGCGGCCGATGTAGTTGTGGCCGTTTTGCTGTAAGATGAGACATTTCAGTATTGTTGAGTTGGTTAGTTACAATACAATTCCTACCTTCAGCAGCAGACTGTTGTTTGCCAGCGTGTGGTAGGTCCAGAACAGTCGCGTCGTCACGTAGTACGCAATCAGAACGTCGATGGTATAGTGGCCGTGGGCCAGCAGTACCATCGTGACTCCGGTCAGGCTGGCACACCACGCGAGCCAGTGCACGATCCAGAACTTCTTTGGTGAATCTGTAAAAGCAAAACAAACAGATTACAACGGCTGTGAAGGGCGTCGAGTTCAACGACTTACACTCGGCTATGATCAGGTAGCCCATCACCAGCGTCACGGTGTGGCCACTGTAGATGTAGTCGCCGCAGTAGGTGTGCTTGCCGTTGATCGACAGCCCAAAACCGGAAAAGAGTTGGAAGGCACGTTTGAGGATGATCACGGCCGTCGCGTTCGGCGCCTTCGGGCTGCAGTAGTACGTCGTGTTGGACATTGGCATCACCGTCACGTACATGGTTATCGAACGCATGAAGTAGAGCAACGACATCAGCAAAAAGACTCGCCGCATTACGATGAACCGGTGCTTGTGGAAGGTGATCAACAGCACGCACGAGTTGACCACGATCATGATCAGAATTTCGCTAACGTCCAGCGCCCAATCCACCGCGGGAATGTTGTCCAGCACGAAGTCAGGCAGCGGTCCATACTTCGCTCTGTCCGGAACTTTGTCGTGGACCACCGCCAGTGAAACCGTCGCCAGGAACAGGTTGAACCCCACAAGAAGCAGCGCCACGAAGGTCTTCCCAATCTCTTTGGGAAAGCGCTGTTCGTCCCGCAGTGGCACCGGGACGTCGATTTTGATCATGACGGCATCGCTGCAAGGGGTAGCGCAACCTCCGCCGCCACTAGCACCCGTTCCGCCACCACTTCCGTCCGACTGGGAGCCGCTAAGGTGGTGCTGGTGGTACGCGTGACCGTTGTAGTCGTACGCTTCGGGGACCTCCTGGAAAGGAAACAATTTTAAAGAAAATAAGTTGTATTTCTTTTCTTGTGTTTAAATAAAGATTGTGTAATGGCGTTATTTTTGCAAATTTAAGAAAAAGACAAAACAAAAATCCCAAAGTAATCATCTTTGAAAATATTTCCGTTGACATTGAGGCACGACAGCTAGCAAGAGAGTAACTCTCTTTGCTCTAGATTTATCCCTTTTTTCTCTCTGCAATACACCTGTTTGCTCCGGAGCTTAAACTCTAAAAAATTCTTTGATATTAAAATTAATATTTTTTTCTTAGATTCTTAAATTTGTATGCTTTTCAAATTCTTAAACTGTTGCAGGCCAAGGATTGATACCTAAGAGCATGCAATGGCACTGATCTTGTTGCGTGCTCTTCGGTTGACGTCCAGGTAAGGAACATCCTGGAAGGAGCGCAACTAACTACATCCGTAGTTCTGTTAGATCATCCGAATTATCTTGATCAGAACAGTATAGCTCTGGTTCCCTGCAAGTGTCCTATTTTCTTACCTCCACGTTGGCTTGGTTTTCATGATGACCTAGCTGGTGGCCTGTGGAAACGGATCGTAATTCTTTGACCACCGCGGGTCAGAGTCGAGACGGCTGAAAGAAAGGGGCGCGACAATGTGGGAAAGGGAAGTAATTTGTGATTGTAGACGGTATTGTTTTGATTCGCAGTATGTTGAGTCAACTGCTGTGGATGTACCTGAAACATCGCACAACGGGGTTTCAGCTACCACCTATCTCCTATTTTTATTTTGGTCTACTGATTCTAACTTCTTCACTGACTTCTATTTAATATCCATCATTTGATTTTGATTTTACAAACTTTTGATTCTCTTATCTCTCAAAGCTTTTCCACTCTTTTTTACCAATTGATACTGTTATAACAAACTTTGTTTTTTTCCTTAAAAATATACTTTTCCTTAATGTACTAGTAATATCAAGTCTATTTATAATTTATTTTTTGATTTAATTGCGAATTTATTTATTTGAATAATTCTTTATCTGTCCTATAAATTATCATTACTATAATCCAAGCTTGTTTTGTATCTCTATTTATTAACTATTGTCTTATTTTACATCTAATACATCCAGCTTCTCATTTTTATTCTTTAAAATACGCTCATCATTCTCTTACTATTGATTCTTGATTTTTATAAAATATATTCTCTTTTACTGTCTATTGTTTTCAATCTTCACCCTTTTTTCAAACAAGTGAGGTTTGAGCCCTTACTCAATTTATGGAATGGTTAAAGGATTAACACAAATATTACTATTGTACTTTTGGTAAACTTATATAACATGCTTAGGACCAAAAATTGTAACAAAACACCGCGACAAAAGAAATAGCATCATATAAACACGACTCAACACTAGGAAAGATTTCAGGAGAAAACAATACACAGTAAAATAACAACTGGTTTTTGAATTCAAACTAAAAATAACACAGTTTTTGCTTTAATGAAAATTGATAGGCACACTATAAATGATTAGGCGCTTATACTTACATCAAACCCTACGTAATGTACCACCCCCGGCCGAGTTAAAATGCGTAACCGGAAAAGAAGGTGCGCATGCCTGGCACGAACACTCAAAGCGTGTTCTAGCGTGTTGCTCGTACTGACTCAGAGCAAGGGTGAGATGTAGGTGTAAGGGCAGTGCGTGTTCGTCGGGAACCTGGTGCATAAGATCGGTCAAGGCCCGTTCTTACACTGAAAATTGCGAATTGCGAATTTTCAAATTCTTAAACGCCATTTTAAATTGAAGAAAATGAGATAGCTTTGGAGCATTTTTGGAGTCATATTTAGGGTAGAGACTTAAATTCAAAGAAAAATAAAAATTTCGTGATAAGATGAGCCGGAGTGAAATTTTGGCAAGGAAGTCGGATAAATCGAGTAAATTTTTAAAATCCCCGAATTATAAAATTTTTTACTCTTTGTCATTTTCAAAAAAAAATCTTGATTGTTAAATTTTCAATTTTTTGAATTTTAATCTTTTTCATAAATTTATTTTTCATTTTTAAATTAATGTTTTTTTTTTAATTTTTGGGCTTTTATTTATTTCTGAACTTTTTTCCTGGATTACCTAGGTCCTTTAAACAAATATAAACATTGAGTATATCCATTTCACACCTTCATCTTCACCACACCACACCAAATTTTTGATCGTCAGATTGAAAAAAATAATCCAATTATCATTCTTTTCCAATCTTTGATTTTTTCTTCTAATTTTTTTTGGAATTTTTAATTTTTAAATTTTAGGATTTTTGAAATCTCGAAATTTGTTGATTTCGGAATTAAATTTTCAAAATTTATTTATTATTTATTTTTTCAAATTTAAATAGAATTTTGGGATTTAATTTTTTTAATTTTCGAGATTTTTCTTTAATTTTCTGATTTTAACTTTTTTGAACTCTTCAGTTTTTGATTTATTGCAACCTTTTGAATTTAAATTTTTGGATATTTTTTATTAAATTTCTAACATTTTTTAAATTAATAAATGTTTGAAGCTACTAATATATTTAATTTTAAGTTTGAATTTTTAAAAATTCATGATCCAATTTTTTTTTGTCAAGAACTTAACTGAACTTAGCTTTTTCTCTGCTTGACTTCATTCTGAGCAATAGAACAAAATCCGTTCCTTCAGCATTTCAGTGTTCTAAATATTCTGAATAATATTGTACATACAAATAGGCCTATTTGGCAATGAAACGTCGTTTTTAATGTCAATTCCGTTTCTGTTCCTTTTCAGCTGCGTACAGCTGTACCGCTTTTAAGAAAAATCTTTTAAGAAAAAAATTCGAGATGATTAATGGTACGTTCGTTTGAACAGCCGGTGCGGCACTGAGTGCCGCACTCGTCGGTGCCAGTTCTGGTTCAATCGAACGTCATTTTTCAGTGTGCGTGGAACTCGCATGAAACTGAAAAAATATCGAGTGCGGCACTAGAGTTTCAGTTTCAAGATGGCGGCGAAACTCGTGCGGAACTAGCGCGAGTTTCTTCAAACAAACACTTTGACAGCTCTGAGTGCGGCACTCAGTGTGGAACTAGCCATCAAACGAACGTACCATAAGATAAAATCTTGGATAAAATACAGATTTATTTTTAAGAAAATACAGATCTCCCGTAAAATAATCTGGCATCGTTGTTTACAAATCGCGCGCGGGCGCGCCAAAACTTCGCTCCACGAACTTGACCACCATCACAGCAAGCCATTTCAATCGCCCCCCAAACTTCAGCCCATCCTTGACCGGCTTCGGTATCCATGGCAACCTTCCACGAGGCCGCCACCAGCGAACGCCTTTGGCTTGGCTTGCTCGGCCTGCTGCTGCCACTTCCGCACGCACTCTCCACGGGAATGGAGCCGGTGAAAATGGCTGCTGAGACTGCCGATCAGCTGATTGCGAAGGGTGAAAATTGCGCAACCGACTTTTCCGACCAGCAACAGGAACAGCAACCGGGTAAGTTTTCTCGGCGAATTTGGGATTTCTTTGATTGGAAGATTTTTTCTGCCAGGAGACGCTCCGGATGGTTGCCACATCAAGTGCGCAAACTGCGACACGATCTTTACGCCGGACCAGTTCGAGGAGCATGTGTGCGAGTACGACGAGCAGGGGAACCGGATCGAACCGTCGTTGGGCGTGGACGACGCGTCCCCGGCTCCTTCCGGAGCCGGATGTTTGCTAGATGGGCACGCCTGCTTCCAGCAGCTCGAGGATAACATCCAGCAGTGGCGCAAGCTGACCAAGCGGAAGGGGAAATTGGAAGGGGATGGAACCGCTTCCGGGAAGCGTAAAAAAGCTGTCAAGGAGGATTTGAAGGAACGCCACAAGTGCACCCACTGCGAGCGCAAGTTTGTGCACGTTTCCGGGTTGATGAAGCACCTCGCCAACTGTCATCCGGGTCAATCGCTGGAACCGGTGGAAGGTCCGCGGGAGCCGTTCAAGGTTTGCCTCAAGTGTCTGCCGTGCGGGATGATTTTCGTTTCGGTTGACAAGCTTATGGAGCACTTGGAGAAGACCGACTGGGAGGGAGAAATTGAGCGGCCGGAAGGGACTTACATAAGCGAGGAGCGGTTCTGCTTGAAGAAGGCCACCCGGATTGTGATCCTGACGACCGTGTTTCAGTGCGAGTTTTGCGAGAAGTACTTTTCCGACCTGCCGGCGTTGTTCCGGCACGAGGCGCTGCATGACCCGTTGGTCGGGTACGAGTGTACGTTGTGCGAGATCAAGATTCCGTCGGTGAAGGACACGCTGTTTCACCGGTACAACGAGTGCGTCTTCCGGGAGCACTGGAGCGAGCAGTTTGCGGCACTTTCCCGGTTCTTCGTGTGCAACGTTTGCGATCAGCAGTTTGAGACGCTGCTAGCGCTGTACGAGCATCGTTACGCGAGCTTCCACCTGTTCCCGCGGCTCTCGAGGGTGGACGAACACGACGCGTCGGAAATGGTCCGCGTCGGGTGCGAACTTTGCCCGGTGACGTTCGACAACGCGGACATGCTGATATCGCATCACACCGAAGTTCACACTCCGAAGAAGCCAACCACGCTAGGTCGTCGTCAACCGTCGGGAAAAACGGCCTCTTCCACGGCAATCGCTGCGCCCAACAGTCCGCCGGATTCGTCCACGACCCGTCCGTACTTGTGCGAGCTGTGCGGCAAGACGTACACCCAGTCCAGCCATCTTTGGCAGCACTTGCGCTTCCACAACGGCGTTCGACCCTTCAAGTGTCCCGAGGTGGGCTGCAACCGCAGCTTCACGATCCGGCCCGACCTGAAGGACCACATTCGCAAGTGCCACACCGGAGAGCGTCCGTATCACTGCGAGTTGTGCGACAAGCGCTTCCTGACCGGGTCCGTTTACTACCAGCACCGGTTGATCCACCGCGGCGAGCGCCGTTACGGGTGCGACGAGTGCGGCAAGCGGTTCTACCGCGCCGACGCCCTCAAGAACCACCAGCGGATCCATTCAGGTTTGTAAGACTTAATCTTCTAGAACAAATCCCAAAATAAAAAACTTCGTTGTCTCAGGTGAAAAGCCGTACGCTTGCCCGCACTGCGAGAAGACCTTCCGGCAGCGGGGAGACCGCGAGAAGCACATCCGGGTGCGGCACTCGGGCGCGGTCGCCACCGTTGACGAGTACGGCGGGATTCAGGTGCCCGCAGCAGCAACCCGCCGGAAGCCGGCGGGGCCCAAGAAGTCGCGCAAGAAGAAGGCCCAACAGGTGACGCCGGAGCATTCGAAGGAAAATGGTGGCTCGGAGGAGGAGGTGGAAGCCTATCCGGTGCATGTTCCGCTGCCGGCCAGTCTGTTCCAGCCCATCCTGGGCGACATTGATGTGCTGTAAGTTTGTTTTTTTAATCTGAATAATCGTAAATCGTGTTGAATGCGTTGTCTGTTCTAGAACTTAATATATTCACTAATCTTGAAGAGAAATTGTTTCGTCTGTTGGAGGTGAGTCATTTGTGACTCACGGAATGGAAAAGTGGCCCATTTCTTATCAACACTTTTTTGAGGATTAAGGTAGCAGCGTTTGAACGCTGCGGTAATCAGCAAACAAACTCTAAACGTAAACGGTTGTGAATATTTATGTTATCTTTTGATTCGCACGCATCCATCGCACAAAGTTCAAAAAATATCAAGGTTTAGTAAGTTCCATCAAACACGACTAAGGCCACCAACGGAGATTACCCAAAGCCACGTGATTTGTCCGTCAAGGCAAAATTATTCAATTTAAGCAGCAAACTCTCCAGACTAAAGAAACATTCTCGCGTTATGACTAGTTGACGTCTTCGTTCAAACGGAAAATGCATCTCCGTTTTACTGACTTTCACACACACGTTATCAACGCGAACTGATAAGGCGCGCACCTTCCAGATACAGCATTCCTTGCGCGCGCGATTGAAATTGATTGCAAACAATTTTGCGCGCACCCCACACGAAAACCGCAAGGCGCGCGATGACTCTCCAGCCGCTGGAAATTGTTATTTATTGGCACAAGGCGATACTTTTCGTTTAAGAGCTCGTTAAAATGGCACTTTTTTGTTCTTGTTTTGAGACTAGGGTTGAAGGGTGGTCGTAAATTAATTGTGCAAACCATTGCGCGAGACATTGTACCATCCCTAGACAGCACTTTGCAGGTGATTTACAAAATTATAGTTTAATTTTCTGTATTTTTTTAATGTTATCTTTCATGAGTTATTCTCAACTGAAGCATGACAAGAAGCTCGCGTGACTCTTTAAATTAAATTCAATTATTCATACATGTTTACGTTCACGTGTGACTGATCACCAAATTTTCCGGAGCAAGGTCGAGGCGATGCCATAAAAATCAACTGCTATAAAGTCGCTACGCTACGCGAGCTTGACGCATCGCCATAATGGCTGCTTTATATTCCCTTCGCGTGACTCCCTCTCGATAATTATCGTTCTTATCGTTGAAAATGTGTGCAATTTCATTAGTGAAATGCACCTTGCACCTCGTTTACAGTTTTCTTATGTTTTACAATTTCCGTCACAGACAACGAGATCAAAGCCGACCGATCTGCGCTAAAGTTGTTTTTACACTCTGATTTCGTCAGCAGAGGGAGGAGGGCTTTGTTATCACACCAGTGTGAAGGTGCAAGAATCGCCGTACTAGGGATCTGTTACGCAAATGTAGTCTGTCTGATATCACAAGTTTTGAAAATCAGGTAAACAGCAAGTGAAGAGTCCAACTTGAGCGGTTGCGACGCCCTATTGAGAATCTTTCGTGTAATACAAGCGCTCTTAAGACCGAGTGTTCAACAATGAAAGGTCGAATCTATTTGTCACACTTAATAATTGAGTGGCAGGCACGGAGAAACACACGTGAGATAAGCGGCTTTGATGATGATGAATCAATGTAACCAAAAAAGCCACTTGATAACACTGGATTGGTGGAAGGGTTGTGTGAAGTTTCGGTTAGTTTATCGCCGCCCCTGTTATAAAGTAAATTATGATGGCAAATGTTATTATGGCTGACAATTTGTTTTTACTGTCCGTATTATTGTTTTTTTTTTTCATTTTTAACAAGCGCATTTCTTTTTTTCGGCATTCTTAAAATTTCAAGGCTAGTTCGGCGTTCGGAAGGAAAGGGGTCAAGAAACAGCATTACGAACAGCAGAACAAAGGAGAGGGAGCGATTTCTTGGGGCATTTCTTCACCCTCTCTGGCTTGCTCTCGCCGCCGCTGCTGCCCATTTGATTTTTTTCTTGACCGGTTCCTTCCGACGTGCATATACAGCTTCAAACGCATATTACTATCATCAAAAAAAAAAAACAGTGCTGAAAAGTTCGAAAAAGCAATCATTTGGGTGCTGAAAAGTTCAGGTTAAGGTTTTGGTCCTATGTCCATCAATTTTTGCCGGTTTTAAATATTAACGGAGCACATCAACCAGGGCTTTTGCATCAAGATTTTTTTTATAGATATTTTTTATAGACGTATCCTGCCGGCTGTCGCCTACGTGTACTTTGTACCGACTTTGTAAGAATACTTGTATGAAACGCCAAAACACGCGACTTCCGAAAGGTTAATCTTCTGGCTCCTGATTTCTTGAGGAATTTTTGAAGGGAGGGAGGGAGGAAAAATCTCAAATAAAATCGGGTAATGGCCTAAATTACTGAGTAAAAAGTGGACAAGCAAGATTCTTACCAAAAGTGTTGCGAACTAATTTGCAACCAAGGAAGTTGCTCTTATTCCAAATTCCCGTAATTTTGAAGATACCCTTACGGAAGTAGCGTGTTTTGGCGTTTCATCCAAGTTCTCCTACAAAGTGTGTACAAAGTACACGTATGCGACTGCCAGTATTTTAACTGTCAACTATTTAAAATAAATGTATTTTTCTGTATTTTAATCAAATAAGGCACTTTTGGACTTTTTGCAAATTGTGAATTTTGCAACCAAAGCACAGCTCTGAAAAAGTCGTAAAAGTTTAGGTATTTTTTTTTTAATAAATTCATTGATATTTTGCAAATTTTCAGTAAAAGCATAAGGCTGTAGCAAATATTTTATAAAAGTTTTTGTACCAGCTTTATTTCTTGATTTCAACTCAAAACTATTGTCTTTCATATATAGGATTATACCTTTAAAAAAAAACTCGGATTTTTCCAAAACAATAACCAAGTTCGCCTGCCACTATTAAGCATTATTTAATTTAGTGAAATAATAAAAAATCAGTTATGATACATGGCCTATACAAAACAAAATATTTAAACATAAATCCCTTAAAACTGCATGATCATTAGTCACTATGCTCGATGTTCTTGTTTCCTCGATATCCTCCTTAGCACGATGGATATTTGCTTCAAAAAGCGGGCGGAGCTTTGAAGGAATGTTGACAACCATTTGTTTTGTTAGCTGGACTTAGCAATGATTCTCTCCAATAGCTGGATAGAATACAAATCAACTCGCTTTGTAAACAGGTGCTTCTCTTCCTCGATGGCCCCTTCTATATTGATAACCAGAAGGTCGACAGTATCTTGTTTGTTAAGCTGAATCTTGTATCTTGTAATGTAGTTGTACAAATATTGTTATGTTTGATTAGTTAGTTTCGAAAAAGTACACAAGTACAATTGATTGCCCTAAACAGATTTTCTATACCGCGCTAACGGTTTAATAAATATTTACTTAAATATTGAATAAATTTTTCTCGCCATGTCACATGATCTAACATAAAACTCTGCGATGAATTTCAGCTAAAACATAAGACGTTTTCAAGGAAAACCCTAAATAAATACTCGTAGATCCGTCGAAGGTTAATTTGATATGATGAAACCACAGATAAACAAATGTAAATATCTTTTAAATTCGTTCAATCAATTTTAAATTTAAACTCCAAAACAGTGTCAAAAAGTGTCACTTTCGGTAAAAGTGCGAAAAAGTTGAACTTTTAAGCACTCATACGGATGCTGTGGTGGGTCTCGTGGCGCAGGGGTAGCGGCTTCGGCTGCCGATCCCGATGATGCTATGAGACGCGGGTTCGATTCCCGCCTTATCCACTGAGCTTCTATCGGATGGTGAAGTAAAACGTCGGTCCCGGTTTCTCCTGTCTCGTCAGAGGCGCTGGAGCAGAAATCCCACGTTAGAGGAAGGCCATGCCCCGGGGGGCGTAGTGCCAATAGTTTCGTACGGATGCTGAAATAGCAACATGTTGCAAAAAGAAGATTTTATCAGCACGAGTTTACAGGCCTTAAAGGTTAGGAAGTTTTAGGCATATTTCTGAAAAAAATGTTTCCAGATGGACCGTACAGTGCTTTAGAGAGATCGAAATTTCAATTTTTTTTAACAGTCCAGACTCGATTATCCGGAGGCCTCGTAAAAAATCACTTCGGATAATCGGATCACGTAAACATGTTTTTTATTATCGAGTTTAAGTATGACCCCTAGACTACTACAAAGTTATTCCGATTTGTTAAATCCAAGTTTGCGGTGATTAAATATTGAGAAATACATTTGGTAATTTTTAAGGCAATCTACCGTTTACATTTGACTAAAATGGGGTCGCAGAATTTGAATTTGTTGTAAAAATAAGGAAATACGAAAAAAAAGTCTGGACTGTATACCAATTTTTTTCGCAAGGATATGGCCTACACGTCATTTCTGGGTTCTGGGTGTTTTTAAATACCCTTGACTTAAGGAGGTTCTAAAAAACCCAAAAAGCAAAAAAAATTAAATTTTGTTCATAAGACCTTATAAAAAACTCTTGATTTGTAATCGTTTTTAAACAAAAAAGAAAATAGCAAAGTTCAGATATTTTTTTTAATCAGCGCAAATTCTGAAATTAATTCCTAAAGGCTAGTATGCAGATCGGAAGGAAAGGGGTCAAGAAACAGGTTTACGAACAGCAGAACAAAGGAGAGGGAGCGATTTCTTGGGGCTTTTCTTCACCCTCTCTGACTTGCTTGCGCTGCCGCTGCTGCCCATTTGATTTTTTTTCTTGACCGGTTCCTTCCGAAGTGCGTATACCGCTTAAATCCTAAACTTGAAAAATACTAGCCTTGCACAAAACGTAGTTCAGCAGGTTGTACGGAATACCGAAAGGTCGGTAGTACCGAAACGTTAACTTCATTCCGAGTAAAAACGTGACAAAACAACACTCGCCGGAAACCCGCAACGGAAACTCACAACCGTCCGCGCAAAAGTACCGAATGCGACTGCAGCAATCCTGACACTAGTCTCGTAAGTCCGTGTAAAACGCGATATGAAATTAACACTTCCCCGTTTGCATGTGGTGTGAAGTAACGTTTAGATGCCTAAAAATAAGCCCAGATAAATCACTGTCACAAATACAAATGGCGTTACACGTTACATGCGGCAAAGTTGCGCTTATCGCCGCGGTGCGCGATTGTTTTGGGTTTCACCAAGATTTAGTTGGGTTAAGATAGCGCGCCGACATTGATAAACACTTATACGCGTGACGAAACTTGTGTTGTGATAAGATTTTCAAGATATACGAACACTTTGAAACTTTGCTGGGAACACTTTCCAAAAACAACTTTTTATGGCAACCGCCGCCATTATGGCACTGGCAACGTCAAGCGTTTGTTATCTTTTTGGATCAATTTATCCTTCAAGTTTACGGCGAACCTTC
Source organism: Culex pipiens pallens (assembly GCF_016801865.2). Taxonomy (NCBI): domain Eukaryota; kingdom Metazoa; phylum Arthropoda; class Insecta; order Diptera; family Culicidae; genus Culex; species Culex pipiens. The sequence continues at coordinate 45,019,639 of NC_068938.1, forward strand.
TGGAACGCTGAACAACACCACCCGGTTTGTGTCTGGGTAAGTCATTGTCGTTGTCGAGCGCGCATGCAAATTGCGCCGGACGGGCAAAATATTTGCCCTACACATTTTCACCGGTCGTCGCTGCGCCATCTTAAGGGAAAATGTATACAGCGGATGTGTTTACATTACACGGCCCTCGAGAGACCAATCCCAGCTGGGTCGTAAACAAGACGCGAAACGCTTCTCGGCGCTAGTGACAGAGACGGAGCCCATCCCAGTACTTTAAAGCTTTAAGTAAACAGAATGTCAACTGAAGGTAACGCCGTTTGTACTTGTGTTTTAGTAGGAAGCTTCTAATGTAATCCAAAGATATTTAAGTTGACCTTCAATCTTTTGAAGTATGCAATCTTAATAATTTGTTTTATTGGCAACCATGCCAAAAAAAACGCCCAAGACGGCACCACTGATCTTGTAAAGCAAAAAACAAACTGTTTATTCAACGGGGTTAACCTTCCGCATATTTTTACTAGACTTGTAATCATATTCCGCCGCCATCATGCATGGCTTGTGCCGGTACAATTGAGAGACACTATCTCTCTTTACATTTTCACTCTTTTTATAGAATCATCTCGCCAATCAGCGAGTATAATGTAAACCCTTCTTATGTGTGTGCCACGGGTACGGCTGCACCGCGTCTTGTTATTATCATGTCTTTTACACCGATGACGGACGGCTGCTGCTGCCATAACGGAGGTCAGTACTAGGTGGCAGTGTTTTATGGATTCACAGTGCGATTTAACGCCTTTGGTTGCGCTTTTTTATGTGTCAGTATTATCACTGTAATGGTAATTACCCGTCAAGACTCGATCACTTAGTGATCGATTCATGCACTTCCTGCATTTGTTTACGTTACGCCATATCAGCATTGATTACTGTCATTCTCCTAACGTCATTATGCCATAATGGCGTTGACTTTTAAACTTTTGACGTTTGTGCACGCTGAATCAAAGGACTGACTTCAGAGAATATGATCACTGTAATCATGAGTAAATGATAAGTTAGCCAACTTTCAAAATCCTTGTACGAAACCACACCAATCAGCTAGAAAGTCCAAACTACTAAATTATTGCTACATTCACAGCGCACACAACCCGCCATAAACTTTGTAAAAGCCAGAACGGGGGAAAACTTCTCAAACGTTCTCGCGAGTGTAAACGCTTGGCCTCCGACGGAGGTGCGTGGGTGCCGGTTTACGTCCGAGTCACGTGTTAGTTTATGCTGCTCCCGGTATAAACAAAGCCCGGCGGACGTGCTAAACTGAGGCGGCGAACTGTGGCGCGCTTGCCAAGAACTTTCCGTAACACAGTGCACTGTGTTGTGTTTTGTTTACGTAACACCGTCAGCCGATTCTCGCGAGGTTGCAATTTGTCAGCTGGTTGAAGAAGGGGGGTTGGGAGCGGTGATTAGTGGCAAGTCGTTGGAGAGTTTGTTTTTAGTTAAATTATCAAAAAGTTTTTTCTCTAGACATGAAAATTCTGTTGGCACTTCGATTGTAAATCTCCAATTTCTTGATATTCCCTCTTTTCGATGGATTTCTTTAGTCTTAAATTCTTAAATTCTTAAACTCTTAAATTCTTAAATTCTTAAATTCTTAAATTCTTAAATTCTAAAATTCTTAAATTCTTAAATTCTTAAATTCTTAATTCCTAAATTCTTAAATTCTTAAATTCTTAAATTCTTAAATTCTTAAATTCTTAAATTCTTAAATTCTTAAATTCTTAAATTCTTAAATTCTTAAATTCTTAAATTCTTAAATTCTTAAATTCTTAAATTCTTAAATCCTTAAATTCTTAAATTCTTAAATTCTTAAATTCTTAAATTCTTAAATTCTTAAATTCTTAAATTCTTAAATTCTTAAATTCTTAAATTCTTAAATTCTTAAATTCTTAAATTCTTAAATTCTTAAATTCTTAAATTCTTCAATTCTTCAATTCTTAAATTCTTAAATTCTTAAATCAGGACTAAACAAAAGAACTGCAGAGTTCATGCTTTGATTTTTTCGTTCTATCATTTGATATCTCCCGCTCTCGACGGTTTCTTCAATATTGAAACAGAGAGAGTCCACTGTATTCTTCAGCGACATTTTTCGATTTCAAAACTCGTTTCATCCTCACATTCCTGAAATACCACGCACACCACATCTCTAAATTTATTGCGTCTATAAATCCAGTTCTAGTCCCACCAACCAAAAAAACCTGCTCCCAACGGTGAGGGCCCTTACATTATCCACCTCTAATTCGTTTCATCAAGCGGAGCTGAAGTGTGTCTCGCCGACCGATGCCAACAGATTCTATAGTCCGTCCCTTCTTCTCAAAACACAACTGTGTCTGACGATCTCCGCCGCAGCTAATCTACTGAGCCAAGTTTTTCTACGTTGGACTTTTTTTATTTTTAGAACCCGATACTCATTGTGCGGTTTTTGCTGCTGATCAGTCTTGATCGTTTTTATATTTCCCTTTATTCACCACCCAGGAAATCGAGGGTCCTTTTGCGTAATCATCGCTTATAATACTCACTTCGTAATGCATCTTTCTGAACGTGGAACAGTTGAAGTACAGCTTGTCGTAGATCACTTTGTGTATTCCTTTCTTCACTTTGTACACATAGTTGATGGACATTCTTCGTGTTTCGTGATTTCACAACCCAGCAGTCCGCGTGAATCCCTCAAATGCTCGCTTGCTGCACTGACTTGCCTCGTTTGGTTCTGTGAATCATCAAATTGAACACTGGCAGCTTTCAAACATAGAGCGGCTGACTCAATTCCACTAATTCCACTAAAGGCCGTCCGTCAGTCCGCGTCGGCTACCTTTCCCGAATTCCGCAGACACGCACTTTGAGTGCTTCTTTTTGACTCGTTAGCTCCAAGTAGGCATTCGCACGATCGCTCTGCACGGCTTGCTTTGCTTTACTTTACTTCAGCGTTCGTTGCACTTTACTTTCCTTTGCGCACAGCTACACAGACTACAACAGACCAAAGCAAGCTGTGAAGACGAAACTCGATACCTTGCTCTGATCAATGACCCAACCTGACGTAGGGCCGTCGAAGGTTTCACAACACGGTTCGAGCGGGTTCCGAAGACTTATAACGGCTCTCGAGGTAACCGGAAGTACGCAGAACTCCAATCAGTCGAAATCGTCCAAGCACGACACACTGATCTCACCAATGATACAAAACAAAAATAAAGATCATGAATAATTAGCACAACAAAGCAGGCCGCAGCGATGATTACGGGCTTCAAACGAGAAAAATAAACTATTATTAATTTGCCGGTCACAGTCGGAAAGGGCCCGCGCTACCGCTCCGGACGAGGCAATGGTTACGACTGATTGCGTCTTGGCCGTCGAGCTCGTCGTCGGTACAGAGCAACCGACAAACAGACAACGTTGATGACGTAGACAATTCCGCTCAAACAACTCGAAGAAGCGGCGAGAGATGAGCGAGCATGAGTAATCGGACCGAGCAAAACCAAGTAAGCGGTGGTTTCGACTGGGCGCGATGACAGGTAGCCATAATGGCACGGATGCCATAAAACGGGTGAATAACTCATTTGGGGTTATTGTAATTTATTCAAAGGAAAATCTAAACTAGATGGGTTCCCACACGGAAAGAAGGTTTATCGTGAATCTTACTAATTTTCGGTTAAAAACCCTAAAAAAATTGGTTGTTTTTCCAACCACGATTTTTTTAGCTGGAAATCCTAAAAAAAATTCCTGGATTTGACAGCTGGATCCAGGTCCTAAAAATGATAAATCTAGCTAAATTTTTAGTAAATTTTACTAATTTGCAAGCTGGAAAAATGCTGTCAGTTTCAAAAGCTGTATGTTTTGAGAAGGTCTGTTAGCTATTTTAGCTAGATTTTATGGTATTCTAGGAAGTTTTATAGTTAGCCCAGCAAGTTTTTAGGCTGTTTCAACTAGTTTTTTTGGAATCATTCTCAAAATTTTCCATTGATGGCTGCGAAGCCAGGTATTTTCACACATCTTTTTAGCTAGTTTAGCTAACTTTGCCACTATTCTTGGTAGGTGTTTTGGTTGGAATAGCTAATTTTTCCACTATTTCTACAAGTTTTCTTTCAAAAGCCTCCGTTGCTGCCTGCAAAGCACGCATTCTTCACCCAGCCTTTTGGCTGATTTGGCTCTTTTCTTTTTTGTTCTTGCTTCGTTTTTCGGTAAGTCCAGCTAATTTTTCGACTGTTTTAACTGGAAATTTCGAAATCATTTTAAAAATCCCTTGCTGCCTGTAAAGTTGTTTTTTATTTTCAAAAAGACTTTTTGCTGGTGTAGCATGATTTTCCGCTATTCTTGGTACGTTTTTTGGTAGTCCAGCAAAGTTTTTTGGATGTTTCAATAGTTTCCAGGCTTTTTAAACTATGTTCTAGTTGATCATCCTTATAGTACGGCTTTGTTATTCTATTGACAAATTAAAAAATAAATAAATACAGTAATACAAAAATACAAAAATACAAAAATACAAAAATACAAAAATACAAAAATACAAAAATACAAAAATACAAAAATACAAAAATACAAAAATACAAAAATACAAAAATACAAAAATACAAAAATACAAAAATACAAAAATACAAAAATACAAAAATACAAAAATACAAAAATACAAAAATACAAAAATACAAAAATACAAAAATACAAAAATACAAAAATACAAAAATACAAAAATACAAAAATACAAAAATACAAAAATACAAAAATACAAAAATACAAAAATACAAAAATACAAAAATACAAAAATACAAAAATACAAAAATACAAAAATACAAAAATACAAAAATACAAAAATACAAAAATACAAAAATACAAAAATACAAAAATACAAAAATACAAAAATACAA